>NC_037463.1:332500-347500 GCF_022201045.2 Citrus sinensis | reverse complement strand
CATACCAAAGTCGTACAATTAGGACTTCGATACGGTTTTATTCTGTTCATCGTATCGGAGGTTATGCTCTTTTTTGCTTTTTTTTGGGCTTTTTTTCATTCTTCTTTGGCACCTACGGTAGAGATCGGAGGTATTTGGCCCCCAAAAGGGATTTGGGTTTTAGATCCTTGGGAAATCCCTTTTCTTAATACCCTTATTCTCCTTTCATCCGGAGCTGCCGTAACTTGGGCTCATCATGCTATACTCGCGGGGAAGGAAAAACGAGCAGTTTATGCTTTAGTAGCTACCGTTTTACTGGCTCTAGTATTCACCGGCTTTCAAGGAATGGAATATTATCAAGCACCCTTCACTATTTCGGATAGTATTTATGGTTCTACCTTTTACTTAGCAACTGGCTTTCATGGTTTTCATGTGATTATAGGTACTCTTTTTTTGATCATATGTGGTATTCGCCAATATCTTGGTCATCTGACCAAGGAGCATCACGTTGGCTTTGAAGCAGCTGCATGGTACTGGCATTTTGTAGACGTGGTTTGGTTATTCCTATTTGTCTCTATCTATTGGTGGGGAGGTATATGAAGGAAGGAAAGAGTGGATTGAGGAATGAAAGCTCGAAGACAAAGAGAATCGGGCTTTTCCAAAGAATTACTGCAGCTTTACTACTCCCTTTGATTATCATATACAAAAAAGTCTCTTCCACTTTCCTACTAAATCTCTCTTTATTCTGGCACATCAATGAAGGGATCGAAGAGATTATGGCAGATTATGTTCACCAAGAAATGACTCGAAATTGGATCTTGATCTATTTGAGATTGTTCCTTTTAATCGTAATCAAAGATGTTTTCTTGTCTCTCGTTTCTTTTCTGAACAAATCGAAGAACCTAATGGATCGAACTGAACTCATCCTTGGCTGCTACGAAAGATATCGGCCTTTAGAGATAGGGGCGAGTACTAAAACTAAACTAGCTCCTAAGTCAAGTACGGAACGGAACGAGTCTTGTCTTCAAGCCGAACTGCCTGAGCTGCCTGGCTTTCCAAGACCAGTAGTTAACCCTGCTTAAAAACGTGAGCAGCTTCAGTTAGAAGTTCCGCTCGAGTGAACACGGCTTTTTACTTACTATTAGATTCTATATAGGTAGGGGCTTCCTTCCTCCTTCGCCTTCGGCTTTCGATGAACTCAGTCTTCCGCCTTTGGCTTCTGCCTTGCCCTAAGTAGGTACCTTAGTTGACAATCTAACCCTTGCTTTTCTTTAGCTAAGGAATGCCAGCTACCTGACTGAGCTGCCCTAGCTACAAGAGATGCAACAGCTGCAAGCCGAGCTGCCCTACCAGAAGAGCTAGCTGACCCGGAGATACAACTTAGCAACTAGTCTATTCGCACCCCCTCTATAGGGCTCCCTAATCCCACTGGGTTAATCTCTAACAACCACAAGCCGTTGAACTCGAGCTTCTAACTCGGCATTCTATGTTGCCTGACCTTAATCCACTTACAGAATTTGAAGGAACCGTCACTGTTCTCCTTTAAAAAGAAGTCAGATGGTCAATATAGAGGGAGCTACTAAAGCACCCCCTTTACCTAATAGAGCACTAAAGCCAATTCCATACCTACCTTCTCTTGGATCCCTTCATGTAATTAGCCTTAACGGCCTAAAGGTGTACTAAGTGAGTGGAGTACCGGCGGCGTACGTTAGTTCTCTCTTTCAAGCGGAAAGGCAGGAACTAGAATCGAATCTGGATTTATAACTATCGCAAGGCAAGCCGAGCTACCCGAACTGCCTGAGCTGCCAGAACGAGCCGAGCTAATAGAGCTAAACTGCCTACTTGTCCGAAGGCAAGGCTGCTACCAACTCGGAAGGGAGAGATTTTAGACAACTAAGCAACTAGTCTTAACCCTTCCTCCCCTATCTTTTAAAGCTTCTTCTTCAAAGGAAGCCTCCACTAGCTAAAGGAAGCTAACTGGGTTGGTTTGGCCGAACCTAGCCGCAAGACAAGACTGAGATAGAAGTTGTATCTTAAACCGACTGACCGACGGGGAAGGAGATATTAGGAGAAAGCTACTTACTATCCACTTGCTAGGCCACGGAACCTGCTAACAAAAACAACGTTAGCTGCGTGAAGTGGAGTACGCATCTTATTTCTTTCAAGCGACCAGCCCAGCCCTTATTGCGCAACTCAACTCTCGCCTTATTGCGTTGCGGCATTCACTCGAGCTAGGAAGCCAGCTAGTCGTACTAACAGCTTGAAGTCGTGTCTTGAAGGCTTGCCCCCGCCCCCCAACCTAGGAACAACACTAAGACGTTTCGTTTCCATTTTTTTGGTTAAAAGCATCGCATAGTATAGTGATAGTGCCCGGTCCGCAGCTGCGGAGTCCGCCTTCCCTTGAAAACACCTCCCAGACCAGAGGGGAGGGTTATAGTACAGATGTACGCTAAGGAATATTATTAGTAAGACAGACGTATAAAGTGCATATGTACTATAGCTGCAAAAGAAAATAGATCCTTGTTCGGGTGTTCTGGTGGTGTCCCCGTCTGGTCTACTATCGTCTTTTCACCGCCGCTAGACTACTTTGGCCCACCAAATGGCACAACCACAGTAGCTGGCTTGGCTCCCTCTTGCTCTGGTCTACACTCCCCTTGTGAGTCGCCACCCTCATGTACTACTCTACTATAAACAAACATAACTACTACAGATAGACTAGAACATTTCTTATGTCAAACCATTCGATTGAATGCAATCTCTGATGTCAATGACACGAAAAAGGGATATATACAATGAATGGAATATACTGCTAGAGTATTTGAAAGCATCTGCAAAGCCAACAACGGGCACAGTCGATCGTAGATCCCACATGATGCCTTGTACCCTCACCCAACCTTGTCTCTCGCTTGTCGACTTGAGTCGAGCTCACTTTCGATCGAGGACTACCGGTTAAAAGTGTTTGTAGCGTCAATTCCTTTCGGTGTACATCTCACCCAAAACAAAATACCAGGAAACATAAGCTGTCAGCTCATATCTATCTCTGCTCCTCGATCGAACAAAAGCCGTTTGATCCTATATAGCCTGGACCCGCGTACTCATCGTGGTCGTCCCTCAGCCTCCCGCACCCATATTCCTAACCATCCCTGGGAGGAGAATAAGGATAGCTAGTCACGGACGATTTTCTCACCTACATGGTATACGAATCCAAGACTTCCTAGCTAGAGGCTAGACGGTATCAAACCACGGGACAGGGAAAAAAGAGCAGCTTTCTAGGTTCTGCCATTGTAGGGTCAAAAATAATAATCAAAAACGAAATAGAAGCGGGTTCATTACGCCTGATTCGCCAAAGTACCACTGCCACCAGGGCTGACATCCTCCTATCGCCTACTAGCTGCATGCGTTAGATACCTACTGCTTCTATCGATGGAAAGACCGAAGCACGTCTCCCTATAGCTTTGACTGCCAGAGGTTGGGAAGAAGGGAGGTGACTGGGCCCTATCACAAAATGAGCAAGTTAGCGACTTGTCAAAGCTTGGTGGCAGGTTTTGTCGGAAGAAGAATGTTTTTCAGCGGGAGTCTCATCTCAGGTTGAGGGGTGGCTGGTTCAGTCGCTTTCTCGAATGGAAATTTCGAGCCGTTTCGCTTACCTTGCATACTACAGGAATGACTACATCAGAAACAGAAGATCTGACTAATAAAGTCTTAGTATTGGTGATACATACCTTGCAGCCTTCCCTTGATTCAAGACCTAACGGTCCAGTCTACCGGAGTTCTTGGTTAAATCATTTATAATTACTTTTGGGTTCTCAGTGAGCCTATGCCCCCTCCTATACTACCAGCTTCAGGTCGAATAATTCAACTACTTCACCTCCGAGAGGTGGAACTCATAGTTTGTGCCATTGATTGGTATATAAGACTCAGGCTCTGACCCACTTGAATAGAAGAGAAGACTAAACCTCGAGAAGTCTATTATTTTCACTCTGCATATGTCACTGCCCTCTCTGCTGGGAATTAGATCCTACTCTTTGTCTCCCCTTTTCACAGAAAATGGAGAGCAAAATTGATCGATTTATCGGATCCTAGGTCGGGACCAAGGGGCGTAGCTGCTATTTCACCGGGAGTGAATCTAGCTAGGGCGATTTTCCACTAATTCGAATCTCCTGACCCAGGCGTAGATCGGAGATTGTCTAAATGGTAATAAGGAAGTGGCAGCAGTCCTCTCATATCATATAAAAGAGAAAGAAGTTCTGCTTGTTCTCTCTTTTCCCGAGTCAGATTACATTCAAATCGTTATTTTAAATGTCAAGATTGGCTTGGTCGTCGTCACACCACTCGCTGATGCAGATCTGGGAGGCTGGGTCGGCTAGCATTGAATACGAATAAGCTCTTCTTTCATTCCTCTTGAAAAAATGCTTTCCCTTGGCTTCGGTGCCAGCTAGGACTGGTAGCATGCTTAATGGTAGCATGGCCTTCTTTCTCTTGGATTCGGAATGGGAGCTGCACGTTAGCACTTTACTTTATGACTTTACTTTCTTACTTTTCCGGCATAAGAGGTCTTTTCTCTTTACTGTCCCGGTCCTGTCTCTTTGCTGTTTTAGCGGAATAAGCAGTCTTGGTGCTTTGGGCGTGACACTAGTCTGACTGTGCTTTCCTAGCTATTCTTGATCTGATCTTGCCAGGAAGAAGGGCATCCAACAGACAGAGTGATGCTTCTGTCATATATTATGATAGTCTATTTTTTCATTTTTTAGGAATCCGTATAAATAGACTGTTTGGCTTAGTGTTCGTATCAAACTCTAAAAAGAGGTTGTTTTCTTGCAATTGAATCAAAAGGAACTGTTCATACGGGAGTGCAGCCAGCCTATCCATCATAACATAATATAGGAAAGTACGCCCTCTCCCTTGTCAACTCCGAACGAATGCTTAGTTAGCCGTGAATGAGAACTCTTGTTGCTTGTTGGCCGGTAGCTCCATGTAAGGTTAGCTCGAAAGCGAGTTCTTACTCTTTGACCTGAGGGGAAGAAAGCTCGAAGAGCTTCCCTGGGGTGAGGTTGACCTTCTTTCTGCGGTACGGCTATTAATCTTATTAGAGTCAGTAGCTGGGAATCTCTTCTTCCGCCTATTAGCGGTGTGACTGTGACTTTCTTATTGAGAAGACTGCTTTCCTTTGAAAGAGCTGTGGGCATAGCTAAACTTTCTCAAATGCGGGATTTCCTATTTCCTCTTGATGCGGTAGAAGAAGTCTAGTCTAGGTCATTTCTTTTGCTAGAGAATATGTTGTTGTCCGGCATACCCCCCCGAGATGAAAATGAAAAACGATAAATAAAATACTACCTGCTTTCCTTTCGGTCAGCTGCCCCTCAACCGCGTTAGGGGTGTCTTGGTATTGGATCAGCTCTTCTGTTACCAGAAACTACAAATAGGGGAGCGCGATTTGGTGGCGAAGAAGAGCGTTCTGTGCCTCAAGTTCCGCTATTTGCTCTTCCAGCCTGACGTACTCTTGGAACTGAGCCAACCCCTCCAGCCGGGGAGCCAACTCGGTCTGTTGTCGTTCCCAAACGATCCGAAACGCATCCGACTGGAGAACATCCCAATAGAACCGAGACTGCGTCCCGTCGGCGTAAAACGACATAAGTAGCTCTGAGAGGCGGGGCTGGTTAAAGTCCATACCCATTAGTTCAAAGTATGTCCGAATAACCAAATCCACATCTCGTGGTGGTATATATAGAATCGAAGGTGCATCTTGATAGAAGAGACATTGGTACTGATTGATTATTAAATTCTGTATCCAGGAGCAGCACTCGATCTTTAAAATGGAGTGCAGGAACACCTCCCTTTGGCCGGCAGGACAAGAGACTAAACCTTCTGTTACAAAACGGAGCCATTCAACATCCTGCCCTGGCTGCGTTAGGAAATACTGGAGAAGCTCACGATCTACAGGGAATTGGGATAAGGCAACGGGAATGGTATGCGCACAAATCGTTAGCTGTCAAAGCGGTCAATGTACTTCACCGTACAGACAACAGTCTTGCATCCCTCCACCTCAGGACATGAGGTCCATATAATATATATATATCGGCCTGGCCAGCAACAGGAATCCCTATTCCGACCAACCCGGGAGAAGAGTTATACGCCTCTCTCAGTACAGGCAAGCCGTAGGGACTTTTAGTCGTTCGTGTCCGAATAGCATAGATGATTCGAACGGATAGCCACAATCCCAGGTCGTTGAAACGTAGATGATGATAAAGTCACCCTCTTGGAATAAAAGAGAAGAAGATCTGATGGTTCAGCTATCTCTTCTCCCTATCCCGCGGATAGTTGACTACGTGAAGCTAGTAATACAGTTCCATTCGGGGCCGGGGCCGACCACCTGTCTTTGACCGACTCGCTCCGGGATAGAGCACATTTGAAACCTGCCTCTGGAACAAAAGATTTTTATTGAAAGACATGTCCAGCCGACGAAAAAGATGTTTTAAGGGCCCTTACTGTCCATTCCACGAGAAAAAAGGGACTATAGGCATAGTTAACCTGGCTCAGGGGCCCGGGTTGTCGGGTCAGAAAGGCGCGTAGCTCGCTCTACCGTTAATGATTGATCCACCAGACGCGGCTGCTCACTAACAACCGATTCCTTAATAACGAGGTAGCCATAGGGGAAAGTGGCTGGATCGAATCCATGGCTAGCATGGGTTCAAGCATCTAATCTGTTTTGGTAATGCGGAATTGATCAACAATCGGATTAGGGATAAGTACATGATGAAAAATGAGAAGCGCTTAAGCAATATAAGAGTTTTCTTAACTCTATGATCGCCTTCGGTCCTTCAATAGAAAAAGTATATGCCAATTTTTATTTTACACGGCTGCTTCCTTGAAAGCCATCACTGCTTCTGCCTTGAAGGAATAAGAGAAAGATTTTCGATTTGCTTTTCAGTCGGTATGGTGCACGGGCCATCGGTCACGGAGTAGATCCGCAAGTATTTGAATCTTATGATCAGGTCGATTCATGCAGGAAAATCCGCTTTTTTATAAGATCAAGCTTCCCCGCCCGCCCAGGTGTCCTTGTACCCGTTTGAGTTCCCGGAGGTTAGTTGGTGGTTTCATTTCAAGGATGACTTTAGTTTTGGCTGAGTCAACTGTGATTCCATCTCTTGTAATAAAAACCCAAAAACTTTCCCGTTACTACCGCCAGAAAGCTTTTGAGGGCCTCATGTTGTGCTTTCGAAGTATCTTGAAGACCCCTCGTAGATCTGCGAGGTGATCCACGTAACACTCTACTGTTTTATGTTGTTGATCTCGAAATATCTGCATCATAGCCCCTTTTCTAGTAAGGTAGGTAGCACTAGCATTTTTGAGACCGAATGGCATCACTGTATAGCAGTACGTACCGAATTGAGTTCTAAAGGACGTGTGCCTTTCGTCGTCTAGATCAATTTCTATTTGGTTATACCCAGACAAGCCCTCTATGAAAGAAAGATGTTCATATCCGCGGGTATTATTTATCATGATTTCCGTGATCGGCGGAGGAAATTCGTCCTTAGGGAATGCGTTATTCGGGTCTCTGAAGTCAATGCAAACCCGAATCTGCCCGTTCTTCTTGGTCACTGAGGCAATGTTTGCCAACCAATCGGGATCTTTCTCTTCTCTTATGAGACCCACATCTTTGAATTTCTTAACTTTTTTCTCAATCTTCTTCATGAGGAGTGGATGAAAGCGTCGTTGTGCTTGCTCGATGGGCTTAGCCTCTGGTTTGATATTAAGCCTGTGGACGGCGATTTCAGGGTCTAGCCCAGGCATCTCAGCCTAACTCCAGGCCAAATATGCCCAAGTATTCATTCGTTAAGGAGCTGGACGTATTGTTCAGCTTCCTATGAAGCTAGGCTAGCACTTAGGAAGATTGGACGAGGGTGGCAGGGGCACATCTGGTGGTATCGTATATAAGAGAGAGCTTCTTTTAAGAATGATCTGAAACTCAAAATTGAATAAGAGAAGAAAGAAAGTAGCCTAGTTCAGATGAAAAGGTATGCCACAATGCTATCCGAGTTCACAGGTGTCGTTCCGTCTACTTTTCTTTCCAAACTTTTTCAAAATTCAGTTAGTGCGAAATCAACCTATCAATTGGTAGAGTACAAGATCGAAAAGAACCCTATAGGCAGGCAGGCTAAAAGCGCTGTCCGTCTTCATGGCCTCAATAAGACTCAGTATTGTACTGGCCGAATCCGTTTCGCAGCACGGAGTATACCTCAATCTCCGTTAGTTCCGTTTCGGCTTTTTCCCCAATTTCCCACTCCTTCTGTGAGGCAAAACCTCACCGCACTACACTACACTTCGACACAAGAGAAGAGGACCGGGCGCTTTGCTTGTATCTCCGGGATACGAATTGGCGGTCTTTCTTTACGAGCACTAGGACGTAGTACTAACTATGGATCAACTCATTGCGGATTTCGTTTCTAGGATGGGTTTGGCTCTGCCTGTAGCTATTCTTGTAGCCGTTCGGGCTGGCCGAATGCGAATAGTCTTGATATGGAAACAAAGGGAACTGGTGTAACGATAGATGTAGTTAAGGAGAAAGTTGTGAACCAACTTGAAATTCTTTTGAGAGTTTATAGAGATACTACTGGAGATGTTCACTTCCCGACAGAAGTAAATCTCCAAGAGGTAAGCGCACGTCTATTTTTTGTAGACGAGAGAGTAAGCCTTCTACACAATATTTATTGTGATCTTATTTCTCAGGGAACACAAAGTGAATACTTTCTCCAAGTTATACAATTTCTTGGAGGGTAGTCTTTTTTTGATCGTTATCGACGAGAGCATTCAATTCCCGGAAGTAGTTGAAGCCAAAGGCGACAACGAGGCCCCCTAGCGATAGGGGGGAAAGAAGAGTGGGTATGTGGGCTTCTTTCGCTTGAGTTGTTTCAGTGTGCCGTCGTTGAAGGTGTTCAGTAATCGGATGCTATCGAAGAAAATGAATGAAATAGGCATAATTTCTCTCAAAGCAGCTCCGCCTTCATAAAGTATTATTTTATTGCACTAGCATTCCAATGCAACAACGAAGGAAAAGGATTTCTATTACTCACGAGATGGCATGAGCTTGTTCGGAAGCTAATGTCGGTGAATCAGGGATAATCGTCTTAAGACTGGGAATTGACAATAACAAGAATAGGTCCTTTAGTAAAAGCTCAATCCCAACTCTCTTATCTGGTGCAGAACCTACCCTAGAGCTATTGTTCATCTAAAATTGAGCTGCAGTTCTTCTTTCAAACCTAGCTAGGGGATTGGATTCCGCTCTATCAATTCCGTAACTCTTATCTTATCTACGATAGGAGCAAACGGAACTTCTTCAAAAGGAGAAAAGAAAGATCATATCGGCAAGAGCAAGTAAAGTCTGACCGGAAGCCAGTCTCGGCTGCATTATCTTCCTACCGATGTCATACTATACTCTATTATGACCTGAGGGTGACTGAACTACCTGCACGCCCCGAAGTCACTTCTCCTCTCTTCCCTCTCGGCAGGGAACTTTCGCTACGCTAGTAAATGACCCAGACATGGGGCTTGGTATGATAAGTTTTATAGCTTTCTAATCAGTAAAGGTAAAGGCTTTCTTATGAGCCGTCGTGATTCCTCGTTATTTATTCAAACGAACAGTTTGCGAACTCATATTATTGCGGTTTATTAGGATGATTTTATTATAACTGGCAGTGATACCTCTTATATCTCCACTGCTGTTAACTCTGTTTGTCAACACATGCTATCTCCTACAGATGACCACTTTACTGCAGTAAAACGTATCTTGCCTTATCTCAAAGGGACTGTTAGACTTGGTATTCAGTTCACTAGAGGACCTTTCACTCTTACTGCCTATTCAGACGCTGATTGGGCAGGTGATACTTGTGATCGCAAGTCTCACATGTGAACGAAATCGAGAGGTAAGATTGTGAAGTAACGCCTGAGGCACATGAATAAAGTTTGCATGAATCTAACACTTTTGGGACTTTTTCACGTACTGATGGCAATCGTTCTCCTCTTTTCATTGCCCTATTGAGTAAGGGTCGGTGTTTGCAAAAATAAAAATGTCGAGCCAGTAGTGAGAATGGGGGAGCTGGACACTAGTTGTGCTAGTGGAATGCCCTAGTCAGCCCGAACCGTTTTGCGGTTCTAGAGGACCCTGAACAATAAGAGGGAAAGATGCCGGATCTGGACACTTCAGAACAGGAAGAGATTGCTCAGGATGAGTGTCTGGGTAACAAAGCCGAGAAGGGTGTAGTCAAGGTAATTTTATTTCGAAGAGCCCGGAATGGAAGAGAGTAAGCTTAGTGCCGAAAGGAACAAGCAACTCCTGAGCTATTAAAACAAGAACTATTTCACTCGGGCTACTTTTCTTATCGGGCAAGTTGCCACCCGTTTGTTCAATACCCGAACTCTAGTAAGTAGCTTAATCTCTCGAGAAGAACCATCCCTACCGGATCGGACATGTAACCAGTCTTCTCCGCTTGAGAGGGAAAGACGGCTGCTCTGTGAACAACCCCTAGTTGCTGGTCCTGCTCCAGCTGCTGTCTGAACTGCCACCTCTGCTCCAATACATAAGCTCCAGCTGAAGTGTAGCAGCTCCGTCCCATTCATCACTGCTTTCTGTTAAAAAATAAAAGAGCAGCTCCTCTCCGATGCTATTTACCGTGAAATCGGGCTTCCTTCCTTTCCAGATCTTCCCCTGCCCTTCCAAAAGAGCAATGCGTAGTCACAGGATCAACCTCCGACTTGAAAGACTTGGATGGCGCGCCTCCTTTGTGTGCTTTCGCCCTCTCAACATTGCCGCCCTCAGATCTAACGGATATAGTTTCCTTAAAAGCGGGGCCAGTCCATTTAAACGCAAGATACTACCTAACGTTGGAGGACATAGGCGGAGCAGTCTCTTTCGGGCTTTCTCGTAAATAAGGTAAGATTGGTTTCAACTAGCATATGGGTGAGCTCTCCTGCCGATAATACCATAGGTGGGATCATAAGCTGGATAAGAGGAGCCTAACATCAAATGACTGGGGATCCTTCAAAAGAGGACGCAACCAGCATAATCACACATGAGTAGCTATAGCCTTACCTTATAGTATAGGCTAGGGATTAGGGAGGACCCGGGAGCAAAGTTGGTTTAAGTTATAGCGTAGATGAGAGATCGCCGATTAGGTCCCTATTACCAGCATTTATTATAACCATTGCTAATATTATGGTGCCAGTCTTCATTATATAACCACTGAAGAAGAGTTCATGCCTACTTAAACATCTTATTGGTTTGCCGGTTTGACCCTGCTAGATTTCTAAATTAGATAGAGGAGTGCATGACTACACCTTGGTTCTCAATCACTGTTAATGGTCTTCCTTATTGGTGGGTACTTTGAAGGCAAAAGGGGGATCAGACAAGGTGACCCAATGTCCCCTTATTTGTTATGGTGATGGAGATGCTAGCTCAACTGCTTGAACAGAAAGTAAGAGATGGATCTTTATCTTTGCACTACAGATGTAATAATCCAGTTGTGACTCATCTTTGTTTTGCAGATGATCTTATTGCTTTCATGCAGGTAGACTTAAACTTATTAGAGAAGTTCTGAATAGTATTTATATCTACTTGGCAGCTTCATTTATTCTTCCCCAGAAAACAATAGAATGCATAAACAAAACAGATTGTGCAGGAATTTATTATGCCCCTAGCTTTTCGAAGAGGGCTTTTGGTAGAGTAAAGAACGGATACAATCTCTGAACCGGACGATCCACTTGTCATTATTCTTTAAACCTTTAGAGTAGGCGCCCTGATCGGAGATCCTTCACAAGGACTTCACTACACTAGTTATGCAAAGGATTCTGGCCCGACGGAACAAGCTTCTTATTCGAATAATAATATTTCATGTGTTAAGCATCTCTCATAGTTAGCTTCCGAATCCGCCCAATCATGGAAATCAGACGAATAAGACGGGCTTTCGTCACTCTTTTTGAGAGGTTTTTATGAAATGCTGGAAAATAGATACATTACGAGAATAGCGGAAAAAGGGCCAAAAAAAGCCTTTTCATTGGAAAATCCCCGGAAAACATCAACTTTTTTAAGGCTTTTAAGGATGTGATCTTTCCCTCTTTTTAAATTGCACTAGATAGTAAATCCGAGATTTAAGACTTCACTTTAATAGTAGTTTGTTCCGGCTATCCCCTTCTTAATAGACGCTGGCCCCGGCACCGGCTCGGGCTAAATCAAAGTAGCAGCAATCAAGATACCGGGCTCAAGGCTAGATAGAAGATAGGCTATTCCTCTTACCGTACTTCCCGAGGGGAGGTTGAAAAAAGCTGTTACAGAATAAGAGTCCTTAGACCTCCCAAAAAGATAGAAGTCTCCGATAAACAGTCTTTACGCCGACATTAGCAGTAGCGCTAGTAAGGCCGACAAATACAATACAAAGAGTGAAGGTGCGACAGCGCTTTTTTAAGCCCAAAGGCTAGTTCAGTCACTTCCGGATGAATAAGAGTTCTCTTTCTCGATCGAAAGAACCTTAATCGAATGGCCAAGCTAAGAAGAAGAATCGAATCATCGCCCGAAAGAAAGGGCCTTAATTAAGGCCCTTTCTTTCCTAGATGGAGAGAATCCGCAAGTAGAATAAGAGCATTGGCCCTACTATCCCAGGTGCAGGAGCGTAGCGGGATGTGTCAACCGGCAATGCGAGGTCGTATAGATCATTTCTTATTAGCAAGGATTTGGAAGCTTTGGGGGAGAGCTTCACATAGGACGGGACCGGGCTAGAGGACTCTCTATCGTCCCCATCGTCCTAACAGCCGATCACGCAATTAGAGCTACGAACAGTTTGATTGTTCTTGGGCAACAGAATCCGTAACACAATCAGGGGTGCCGGGCTTGGCTCAATATCGGGATAGAAGGAGGCCTAGGAAACTAGGCTGTCTCCAGGCTAAGGTAACAAAGTTAGACCGAGATTCACGACTGACTTCCTCTACAAAAGAAGTAGTAGAATAAGATGCGAGAGAGCCATGCCTTTAGAACAAGAAGGTTTTGATTCTGGGGTCAGCTGGGATCAGGATTTTACACTAAACAAAAGAGAGTGCGAACATTATTAAAGTACCAGACAGGCAAGTACGGAACCCCAATCACGAGGGGGAAAAGGACACCCATTAATGGAGGCCCTATATTCTATTCTCTTACAAAATTTGGAGGACAAAGAATAGCACGCTTCTCTTGCCTCTAGGAAGAATAGAAGGAACCTATTCTCTTACACAATCAGCTGTGCACAAAGATGTTCCTACTTATATTGAGAGTGCCCCCGGAGAGAGAAGAGCGGAACTACCCTTTCCAGGCCACCTAAATCTGATCCATCTGGCGAAGAGGGTACGGAACCAATACGAGTAAGCAATCAATGCCTCCCTGGAACCTGACCTAACTGTCAATCCAGAACCGGGGGAACGTAGCACTCCCTTTTCGATTATCCATGGGGTATTCCCCAGGCGCTTGACTAAACCTATCTTTCTTACCGTGCAAGCCCTTGCTTGCTTTGAGAAGAGGAATTGGAACTTCTTTTCTTTATTTGACTTGAGCCAGTTCCAGTCATGAGAGGACTTTTCCTTACTCTTTTAATTCAATCTCTTGGGGGATACCATTAATTGTAGCGTAGATCTTATCCTTAGGTCTGACGCTTGATCTCTTTCTCTTCCCTGAGAAAAGGGCTTCTTCCGACAAGATTAGCTGCGGATTCTTCTTAAATAGATCCATCTTCTTTCGCTCCTAAATCAAGAGGTCATCAGAGCCCCAAAAGAACTACTTCAGTCTCTTCGCGCCCCTTGTCAAGCGGAAGAAAGGAAAAGTCGAGAAAGAGTAAGGTAAGTCAGAAGGTATTCGTGACCAAGACCGCTTTCTCTTGAATATTGGTAAGCCTCTCCCCCCTCCTAAACCCCTGCTGAGACAACTAGCAGCCAACTAGCGAGGGCCGGAGCTCAGCTCTGGTCCACCACCGGAGGTTGTTAGGGGGAGGACAGCGAAGCCTTACTAGTCTCATAAGTAAGTTCAGGAATCAAGCCGATTAATTAGAGTTAAGACGAGAGTAATCTCAGCCTGAAACTTCTAATCTCATGAGTGTGAGGCTTTTGTACTAGACCGCGGGAGATCGGGTTGGAGCCGTCTCCGTCGAAGCCACGAAACTTCTCATAGAAGGGCGAATCAACTTCTTGAATCACTTGTTATAGGCCGGTTTGTTAGCTCAGGGGTTGTTCGCAGGTGAAGTAGTGAATGAAAGAAAAGTCGAAGATTGAGCTAATTCGTCTAAGCCAGTCAACTTCAAATATCTCCTATTCATATATTACTTATAGTATTTTTTTTTATTTCATATTCGAAATAATAAAACCTGATGGTTCCTGTCCTGAAACGAAGGATGCGAAGAAAGTACGTACTGCCGCCTGTCATCATGCTCAATCAGTAAGAAGTTGGCTTCACCTCCGGGGACCAGTCCAGCCTGTGAAGGGAGAGGACTCTGTGGACGGAAGCTACTCTGTTATCTTGCTTTCCTCATTCGCATGAGAGACAGACACATTGTGCACTCAAGATGATGAATGCCACAAGAGAGATAGAAGAAAGAAGATCTGTATCGATTCTATCTCTATCTTTCGACATCTCATCTCTATAATACGAGAATAGTGGGTGGAGAATCCTTGTGTATTACTAGGAAGGCGGGCTACTTCCGTCTAGCGGTCATGGGAAAGCCAAAACTTATATATAATAAGTAAATACTGAGATAAGTCAATACTGGGTTGGTCGAGACTCTTTCTTAGTGAAGTGGGAAGACAGTACCGAATCCGATGGGCACAGAAGAAGAAGAAAGGGATGAATGACTAATTCGATCTCTTCTATTGAGGGATAGCACCTACAGTCAGAATGAGATCTCTTCTTTCAGGTAGGTCTCATATATAAGAGAACGGCTGCTAATAGGCCTCCTTGAAGCCTTGCTTACTTTACCAGGGGCAGAATGCCGCACGAGATAACGAGGGACGTTAAGG
>NC_037463.1:322500-327500 GCF_022201045.2 Citrus sinensis | reverse complement strand
GGTTTGGCCCATTCCTCGAAAGAAGTTTTTACGGGATCCCTATCTACCAAAATTTTTACTTCTGGTTCCGGCGAACGAATAATCATTGAGTCCTCCTCTTTCCGGACAACACATACAAAGAAACCCGCCAACAGTCAGTCCAGTGATTAGTGAACCTATGAGAGATGCTTAGAATTAGTTTCTTTCTCTTCTACTTCTATCTCCCATCTATTTATTTTCTTTAGTTATTCACTAGAGCAATTATGTCTGGAAGTCGATCCAGGGCAAGTGTTCGGATCTATTATGACATATCCAGGAGGCGCTCAACGGACCTTTTGAATCTTTTTTAATCTTATAAAACCCTTTACGGGCTTAAAATTTGTCAAAAACCCTTTTTTTGTACAACCTTAGTGTATTCATATCTCAATTAGAAGTCCCGAAATGCAGCTGCTACTTTAATGGCGTATATAGAACATATTACTTTATTCCAAGCAGTCATTAGTAATTACTAGGATAAGAGACATTCCTGCGAGGGGTCTCTTTTATTAATTTGAATAGAATAGGAGAAAAATACATTTTCTACCGTATCCCTGTATCGTTTATCCTTATGAAATACCAGACGAAATAGAACGATCTTAGAAAGGATATAATGAAATTCCTTGATTGTTTCTTACCAGATAAATGATCCCTTTTATATTCCACTGATAGGGCTAACAGACAATTAATTTTTAATTATACCAAACGAAAATAGATATCGAAATTCTAAAGAAATAAAATTCTAAATAAATAAACAGAGAGTTTCTTATTCGAAACGTCCCGTGATCTTCAACCAATTCTGCGCTTGAATATAATTACCAGGAGTAAGCGCAATAGCTTGTTTCCAATACTCGGCAGCTTGATTGAACCAAGCCTCCGCAATTTCAGAATCTCCCTGTCGAACGGCCTGTTCCCCCCGGTCGGAATAGGTGGTTCAATTCCTTTCCTTAGAACCGTACTTGAGAGTTTCCCGCCTCATACGGCTCGGCAATCAATTCTTTTGGTGTCCCGGGTTTTTGAATCTAGTATATCGAATTGAATGAGATTTCTCATAGATCGATCTTTATCTTTATTCTTTTTTTGGGGGGTTAACCAAAAGAGGTTAATTCCATGAGCATGAGTTTCAAACTTGACTTTTGATTAAATTAATAATCAGCTTTGCTTTCATTTTATCTTTTCTCCCACCGTCAGAAGAATAACATAGAAGCATTTCCACTATAGTTAGAATTTTCTGAAAGGTATCTATCTCGGTTTCATATAAAAATTGATATAGAATCTTTGAAAAAGCCCTTTCTTCCTAAGAAAGAAAAGGCTTACTGTCTTTGGGATCTGATGCTACACCGCTGCTCAATACCTTAGGGGATCGACTTTATTACATAAGTGGATTCCTTACTTTTATCTCATATCATGACATAAATAAGCAGTTCTTATTGGATCGGCATCGGCCCAAAACCTCGCGAATTGATCTTTACGGTGCTTCCTCTATCAATTAGATCCTTTATCCATAGAATAAACTATCTAGGCATATCGATTTCTTCATATTTCGACTTCTATGAAGTTTCTTTCTTTGCTACAGCTGATAAAAATCGTTTTTGCACGATGCATATGTAGAAAGCCTATTTTTTTTTTTCGAGTATTTATTAGTGTATTTGCTCTTTACCCCCCTCCTTTTTTTTTTCTTTTACTTTTTTCTTTCTATAGTAGAGATAGTCGCACGTAATGACAGATCACAGCCATATTATTAAAAGCTTGTGGTAAGAACGGATTTCGTTCTAGTGCCCGAAAATAATATTCTAAAGCTTTTGTATGTTCTCCGTTACTTGTGTGGATAAGGCCTATGTTATAGAGTATATAGCTTCGATCGTAAGGATCAATTTCTAGTCGCATAGCTTCATAATAATTCTGTAAAGCTTCCGCATAATTGCCTTCAGATTGAGCTGACATCCGTTACGGTCGTCATTCGATTCAAAGAATTCTCCGTTTCAAAACCGTACATGAGATGAAAATCTCATACGGCTCCTCCTTTATGTGCATTATGAGAATAATCCATGAAATCAAAAAAGATTGAAATATTCTCATTATGAACTAAGTGGGGCTAATGTTTTTACAAGAAATCTCTAGCCAACCTTCCTGCAAAAGCTTTTTTCTTAATATCACGCGTGTTGGTACTAGATAAAACCGGAAACTCCAACAATTTCTTTGTTCTCAACGCCCCTTAATTTACAGGAATTAATCACTTCAACAGTCTTCGATGGTTATACGGGTATCCACAGTACGAACGAGATGGATGTTTGTTATCCCAACCATTCTTCTTAGTCCCGATCCCGCTAAGGAAAGGGGGCAGTTTATAACAAAGTTTTCGTGTTGCTGATTCCTAGACGTAGCGCCTCTTCCCCTATGCCGCCTATTGGTACTGGTGTAGTAGGGTTGACTTGCAATACAGAACCCATAGGTGTAACCTTTCGCTCAATACTAGAATCGACAATTGAAGCATCTGAGGCTGCATTAATCGGGGATACACGACAGAAGGAATGGTTTTATCTATAAACTTCACCTTCAACAAGCGTAGATTTTTTCAATTAATTCTTTTTTTTTTTTTCTTATCCCGAATTGTCTTTCTTTCTTCTAAGACCGAAAGGGGTAAATAAAAAACTAATCAAATCGCACCATCTCTGTAATAGGTAAATGCCTCTTTTTCTCCTACAGTTGTCGGAATTATTCGTAATAATATATTGGCTACAATCGAAAAGGTCTTATCAATAAAATTTCCGTTTATCCGCGATCTAGGCATAGGTAAAAATCCATTCTATAATTCGTTTCATTACCTCTTGTGAGAAAATGATCCCACAAACAAAGGAATTGTACAGTACAAAATAACATAAAAGCAGACGTGTTAAAAAAAATAAAAAAAAAAAATAGACCGATCCGTTGATTCGTTCCAACTCATTGATTAAATCAGGTAGAAATATCAAGAAAAAAAAAAAAAGGAGCGCCATCTTTGCAAACAAGATATATAGCCTTATTGTTTTTTGTTTTGAACAGTTTTTCACAAACAAAAAAGTTATCCTTTTCCCCAGACTCAAAGGAAGAATTTTTTCTTTGCTGAAAGGGTTTCTATTTTTCTAGTTAGAACGGATTCGATTGTCCGTACCCATCTACCAATCGAATTTGAACAACTCGCTATTCACGCGGGTTCTCGGTCATAATCATTGTGTAGGAGAGATGGCCGAGTGGTTCAAGGCGTAGCATTGGAACTGCTATGTAGACTTTTGTTTACCGGGGGTTCGAATCCCTCTCTTTCCGTACCTTGAACTAATTCATCAATGTTACTGACCGGAATGTATCCAAGCAAAAAAGAATGAATACCGAAGCAGTCAGACCTTTTTTTGAGCTAGATTCTCAATTCCTACGGGAAAGAAAGGGAAGGGGCAGGCAGGGGATAAAAATCTACCCTCGGATCTATGATACATGAATGGGATAAAAAAAAACTCCACGGATCAAACTCCTTACCTTGTATCCCTTTCCTTAAGTTAGGTGAAAGGGTAAATTTGTACGAGCCCGTTATTTTAGTTAGGTTTAAGTTTGACGAGAATAATATTCTACGACAAGCAATTCATTTATTTTCAAACCGACCCATTGACTATCTATTATTTGATTGACTAATCCTTTATATTGGAATGCGCGAAGAGTCAAATGCTTTGGCAATTCCTCATGGTGGGATGAATCAAGATAATTTTGAACCAGAGATCTAGATTTTGGGTCATCCCTTACTGTAATAATATCTCGGGGTTTGCAACGATAACTTGGTATATCGACTATACGACCATTAACTAAAATATGTCGATGGTTAACCAATTGGCGGGCTTGAGGAATAGTTGAAGCCATACCCAATCGAAAAAGAATGTTATCCAAACGCATTTCAAGTAATTGTAGTAAAACCAGACCGGTTGACCCTTTGGCTTTTCTGGCGATACGAACATATTTAAGTAATTGTCGTTCTGTAAGACCATAATGAAAACGCAATTTTTGTTTTTCTTCTAAACGAATTCGATATTGAGATTTTTTTACGGAGCGCAATTGGTTTCTAAAATCGCTTCCGGCTCTAGGCCTTTTACTCGTTAGTCCCGGCAAAGCCCCCAGACGGCGTATTTTTTTGAAACGAGGCCCTCGGTAACGTGACATAAAGACTCCTTATTTTATTGAATTTCATAAACCTAAATTAAAACTGAGCTACATGATAAATGAAGCAAAATCCGCTGAAGTATTGTACTACAAAGAATACTAAGATGATTTGTATCAAATTCCAGACCCCTTTTTGTATTGTATACGCATATAGAAATATAAATCAAAAGAGGGTTCCTTTTCTTGATTTATTCTGCCGAAATCGAACTTCCTCCCACTTTTATTCATAATTGGAAGCTCCTACAACATACTGGATCGATGATCCTTGGAAGAAGCCTTTTCAATGTTCTTTTCTTTCAAAAAGACATTATCAATCATGTAAAAAATCAAACAAATAGAGAAAAGCCGGCTATCGGAATCGAACCGATGACCATCGCATTACAAATGCGATGCTCTAACCTCTGAGCTAAGCGGGCTTAAATAAGAGAAATTGTACATGCGTAGGGATCCTAGGATCTTATCTATTAACCTTTTATTCTTAGCTATTCATAAAGAATAAAATAGAGAATCGAATTTCAAATAAATGTTGAATACTATAGATATAGAACATAACGATTAATCTAACAATTACGAGAATCTAGTGATGATATATATTAGCGAATTTGGATTTTTTTATCAATTCTATATTGATCAACAATAAATATCTTACTCTTAATTAGATAATAAAATACGATTTGATTTATTTATTATTTTTTTTTTTCATTTTTGAATTCAAGACATTTAAAATTATTTTTTTGTTTCTAACCTAAGATTCTTAATATATTCTATTCGATTATTCTATATTATAGAATATACATAATATT
>NC_037463.1:307500-317500 GCF_022201045.2 Citrus sinensis | reverse complement strand
TAGGAGCACTCCCAAAGTGTTTCAAAGAAGGGTTATCTTGACGTAGGTCTGCTTATGGCCTAGATCAACCTAAACGAAATGGAGTCTCTATCATCCTGAT
Organism: Citrus sinensis; assembly: GCF_022201045.2. NCBI lineage: Eukaryota > Viridiplantae > Streptophyta > Magnoliopsida > Sapindales > Rutaceae > Citrus > Citrus sinensis. The sequence continues at coordinate 317,400 of NC_037463.1, read as the reverse complement.
TAAAGAATCACATATGAAACTTCATACGCCTTAAGGTTCATAGAACGAAAAGAGAATTTTTGAGGTCCTTATACTCATTATGCCTAGCATTGAATAGACTAGGTATTTACCTTATCAATCTCTCAAATCGATGATGGATTCTATTTGGTTCCTAAAAGGGCACCCGAATCGGACCGATCCATTTGTCAGGCTATTGTTCTCTTGTTTTGTTCCCTACAAGCCACGGAGTCAGACATTAATTTCTCAAAAAGATCAATTCTTTTGATTGCATGATGGACTCCTCTGAAAAACATTGGCGCACGTGTAAACGAGGTGCTCTACCTAACTGAGCTATAGCCCTTGTCCTTGTGATACATATTTTATCATATTATGTAGATAATTTCTTGTCAAGATGAATATTCCATGATCCCACACCATATCTCTTTGATCTTTTGGATTGGTATTGCTTAGAAGTCCTATTAGATTTATACTCCATCGATGGGATGTGATGGGTCTCTTTTTGTTTTTTGTTATAATGATAAATGACCTACTTAACTCAGTGGTTAGAGTATTGCTTTCATACGGCGGGAGTCATTGGTTCAAATCCAATAGTAGGTAGAAATTATTAGATACCACGGCCAATGGTATCTAATAAGTTTTTCTACTCACCTTTGTTTATTGATTTTGTATCTTTTCTATCCGATTCAATTTGATTTTCGAATTGAAACCTTTTTCCTTCCGTCAGAATCCAATTCCACTTGATTGAATTTAATTGGATTCAATTGGCAGAATCAAAATAGGGGTATAAACAGAAATTCGTTGGATTATTCTATTCGGGCGCACCAACTAGTTATGAAATCGCATTGATAACCTCTACTCGTGTCCTAGCTCGTCTGAGAGCTAGATTTGCCTCAATTGTTTGTCTCTTGCTTTCAGCTTTCCTCAAATTAGCTTCTGCTATTTCAAGAGTTTGCTGGGCTTCTTGGGGATCAATGTCACTACTCTTCTCCGCATCATTTACTAAAATAGTGATCTCATTATTCCCTATTCTAGCAAAACCACCCATCAGAGCCATCGTTAACCATTGGTCGTTAAAGCGGATTCTTAAAATACCTATATCTACAGCTGTGGCAATAGGCGCGTGATTTGGTAATACGCCGATTTGTCCACTATTAGTAGATAAAATGATTTCTTTCACTTCTGAATCCCAAACAATTCGATTAGGGGTCAGTACACAAAGATTTAAGGTCATTTCTTCAAATTACTCTCCATTTCTAAGTTTGTAGCCTTCGCAGTAACTTCATCTATGTTACCTACCAAATAAAAGGCCTGCTCAGGAAGACCATCTAATTCTCCGGACAGGATCAATTTAAACCCTCTAATAGTTTCGGCTAGACCAACATATTTCCCCGGGGAACCGGTAAATACTTCGGCTACGAAAAAGGGTTGTGATAAGAAACGCTCAATTTTTCGCGCCCTTGCTACAGTTAAACGATCCTCTTCGGACAGTTCGTCCAACCCAAGGATAGCTATAATGTCCTGAAGTTCTTTGTAACGTTGTAAAGTTTGCTTAACTCTTTGCGCCGTTTCATAATGTTCCTCGCCAACGATCCGAGGTTGCAGCATAGTTGACGTTGAGTCTAAAGGATCAACTGCTGGATAGATACCTTTAGCAGCTAATCCTCTTGATAGTACGGTAGTAGCATCTAAATGGGCAAATGTCGTGGCAGGAGCGGGATCAGTCAAATCATCCGCGGGTACATAAACTGCTTGAATAGAAGTTATGGACCCCTCTTTGGTAGAAGTAATTCTTTCTTGTAAAGAACCCATTTCGGTACTAAGGGTAGGTTGATAACCCACAGCGGAAGGCATTCTACCCAATAAGGCGGATACCTCGGATCCCGCTTGGACGAAACGGAAGATATTGTCGATAAATAGAAGTACGTCTTGTTCATTAACATCTCGGAAATATTCCGCCATAGTTAGGGCCGTCAAACCAACTCTCATACGAGCTCCTGGTGGTTCATTCATCTGACCGTAGACTAGAGCCACTTTTGATTCCGAAAGATTTTGGTCATTAATTACTCCAGACTCTTTCATTTCCATGTAAAGATCATTTCCTTCACGAGTACGTTCACCGACTCCGCCAAATACGGATACACCCCCATGGGCTTTGGCAATGTTGTTGATCAATTCCATAATGAGTACTGTTTTACCCACCCCAGCTCCCCCAAATAGTCCGATTTTTCCTCCCCGACGATAAGGAGCTAAAAGATCTACTACTTTAATTCCTGTTTCAAAAATAGATAATCTTGTATCTAACTGTATAAAAGCAGGCGCGGATTTATGAATAGGGGATGTTGTGCGAGTATCTACAGGACCTAAATTATCAACGGGCTCTCCAAGCACGTTGAAAATTCGTCCTAGAGTCACTCCGCCGACTGGAACACTTAGAGGAGCTCCCGTGTCAATTACTTCCATACCCCTCGTTAGACCATCTGTAGCACTCATGGCTACAGCTCTAACTCGATTATTCCCTAATAATTGCTGTACCTCGCAAGTCACATTAATTGGTTGATCGACAGTATCTCGACCCTTAACTACCAGAGCATTGTAAATATTAGGCATCTTGCCGGGGGGAAAGGCTACATCCAGTACCGGACCAATGATTTGAGCGATATGTCCTAGGTTTTTGTTTGCAAACGCGGAAACCCCAGGACCGGAAGTAGTAGGATTTATTCTCATAATAATAAAGTGAAAGATGTCAATTTTTTTTTTTTTCGAACTTGATCGCATCCAAAAAAATCTTCGATAGCACGTGGATCGGTTAATTCAATAAGAAATGGGAGTTCGCGCTCGATTTCGTTGGTACCGTCCAACCGAATGCAATTCAATAGTTTCCTTATGCTTATGCATTTATGCAATTTCAATGAGGGAATTTTCAAGTTCAACCAACCGACTTTCAAAATATCAAGTGGGTGAATAAAAATCTTGAGAAAGTCGTTCATTATATCTATCATTATAGACAATACCCGCCATATTATCTATGGAGTTCGAACCTGAACTCTCTTTTTCGATTCATTATTTCTATCTCATTGGACCTTATTTCTTATTTTAGCATATCGACTTATGCCTAGTCTATTCTTTTTTTGGATATATATACCCTGCTTTTTGATATATATACCCTGCCTTTCTTTACTGGATGAATTACGCATATTTTCTTTGCACATATAGGATTTACGTATACAACACATATTACTGTCAAGAGTCAATTTCTTATGATTTAGAAATTTCGATTGAAAAAAGGTAAGGGATTAGAAACTTGAAAGGCGCCGATTGGGTTGCGCCATACATATGAAAGAGTATACAATAATGATGTATTTGGTGAATCAAATACCATGGTCTAAAAAAACAAGGAAACGCTCTGAGTAGGTGATAATATTAATTGAAAAGCTTGTGAAAGATTCCTGTGAAGGGGTTTCATTAACTCCTAATTTATGTCGAGTAGACCTTGTTCTTGCGAGAATTCTTAATTCATGAGTTGTAGGGAGGGACTTATGTCACCACAAACAGAGACTAAAGCGAGTGTTGGATTCAAGGCCGGTGTTAAAGATTATAAATTGACTTATTATACTCCTGACTATGTAACCAAAGATACTGATATCTTGGCAGCATTCCGAGTAACTCCTCAGCCCGGAGTTCCACCCGAGGAAGCGGGGGCTGCGGTAGCTGCGGAATCTTCTACTGGTACCTGGACAGCTGTGTGGACCGATGGGCTTACCAGCCTTGATCGTTACAAAGGGCGATGCTACAACATTGAGCCCGTTGCTGGAGAAGAGAATCAATATATATGTTATGTAGCTTACCCGTTAGACCTTTTTGAAGAAGGTTCTGTTACTAACATGTTTACTTCCATTGTGGGTAATGTATTTGGTTTCAAAGCACTGCGCGCTCTACGTCTAGAGGATCTACGAATCCCTCCTGCGTATACTAAAACTTTCCAAGGCCCGCCTCACGGCATCCAAGTTGAGAGAGATAAATTGAACAAGTATGGCCGTCCCCTGTTGGGATGTACTATTAAACCTAAACTGGGGTTATCCGCGAAGAATTATGGTAGGGCGGTTTATGAATGTCTACGTGGTGGACTTGACTTTACCAAAGATGATGAGAACGTGAACTCCCAACCATTTATGCGTTGGAGGGACCGTTTCTTATTTTGTGCGGAAGCTCTTTATAAAGCGCAAGCTGAAACAGGTGAAATCAAAGGTCATTACTTGAATGCTACTGCAGGGACATGCGAAGAAATGCTAAAAAGGGCTGTCTTTGCCAGAGAGTTGGGAGTTCCTATCGTAATGCATGACTACTTAACAGGGGGATTCACCGCAAATACTACCTTGGCTCATTATTGCCGAGATAATGGTCTACTTCTTCACATCCACCGTGCAATGCATGCAGTTATTGATAGACAGAAGAATCATGGTATGCACTTTCGTGTACTAGCTAAAGCTTTGCGTCTGTCTGGTGGAGATCATATTCACGCCGGTACAGTAGTAGGTAAACTTGAGGGGGAAAGAGACATAACCTTGGGATTTGTTGATTTACTACGTGATGATTTTGTTGAAAAAGATCGAAGCCGCGGTATTTATTTCACTCAAGATTGGGTCTCTATACCAGGTGTTATACCTGTGGCTTCCGGGGGTATTCACGTTTGGCATATGCCTGCGTTGACAGAGATCTTTGGAGATGATTCCGTATTACAATTTGGTGGAGGAACTTTAGGACACCCTTGGGGAAATGCACCCGGCGCTGTAGCTAATCGAGTAGCTCTAGAAGCATGTGTACAAGCTCGTAATGAAGGACGCGATCTTGCTCGTGAAGGTAATGAAATTATCCGGGAGGCTAGCAAATGGAGTCCTGAACTGGCTGCTGCTTGTGAAGTCTGGAAGTCGATCAAATTCGAATTTGCCGCAATGGATACTTTGTAATCCAGTAATTACCATTTGGTTTATTAGTTGAATTTCAATTAAACTCGGCCCAATCTTTTACTAAAAGGATTGAGCCGAACCCAACGATTCTATTGTAGATGTTTTGGATAGCTACATATTTATCTAGATATCCAAGATCTTAAATACAAAATATAAGACCAAACGCAACTCTTTCTATTATTGCGTTGGATCCACAATTAATCCCAGGGGCTCTTAGGGTTGGTGTATTCTTTTCTATTCCGCAGTTTCGTCCCAAGTATCACAACTTCTTCTACCCATCCTGTATATTGTCCTTTCGTTCCGTGTTGGAATAGAAACTTATTCTATTAGTAGACGAGATTTTACGAAAAAAGTTCATTTATAGGAGAGAACAAATATTTCTTTTTTTCGATACGAATTTTACACAATACGAGAGCCGCCCCTATTTCGAATTGAAAAGGGTCGTATATAGCTATATAGCGAAGTGATACTCCGGGGTCTCACAAAAAAGAATGATTTCTTTCAATTGACTATTCATCTATTGTATTTTCATGTAAATAGGGACAAGAGAGCTCTATGAAAAAATGGTGGTTCAATTCGATGTTATCTAAGGGTAAGGGGGAATTAGAATACAGGTGTTGGTTAAGTAAATCAATGGAGAGCCCTGGTCCTATTAAAAATCCCAGTGTAAGCGAGGAACTGATTAGAAATGATAAGAATAAAAACATTCATAGTTCGAGCGATAGTGACAGTTCAAGTTACAGCAAATTAGCTGGTGTCAGGGACATTCATAATTTCATCTCGGATGACACTTTTTTTGTTAAGGATAGTAATAGAGATAGTTATTCCATCTATTTTGATATTGAAAATCAAATTTTGGAACTAGACAATGCTCATTCTTTTCTGAGTGAACTAGAAAGTTCTTTTTATAGCTTTCGTAATTATAGTTCGAGGAATAATGGATCTAAAAGCGCTGATCCTGATTCCGATCGTTACATGTATGATACTAAATCGAGTTGGAATAATCACATTCATAATTGCCTTGACTCTTATCTTCATTCTCAAATCTGTATTGATAGTCACGTTTTAAGTAGTAGTGACAATTATAGTGCCAGTTACATTTATAATTTCATTTGTAGTGAAAGTGAGAGTTCCAATATACAAAGTAGCACGAATGGTAGTGATTTAACTATAAGCGAAAGTTCTAATGAAAGCGAAAGTTCTAATGAAAGCGATGTAACTCAAAAATACAGGCATTTATGGGTTCAATGCGAAAATTGTTATGGATTAAATTATAAGAAATTTCTTAAATCAAAAATGTATCTTTGTGAACAATGCGGATATCATTTGAAAATGATTAGCTCAGATAGAATCGACCTTTTGGTTGATCCAGGTACTTGGGATCCGATGGATGACGACATGGTCTCTATAGATCCCATTGAATTTGATTCAGAAGAGGAACCTTATAAAAATCGTATTGATTCTTATCAAAGCAAGACAGGATTAACAGAGGCTGTTCAAACAGGTACAGGGCAACTAAACGGGATTCCCATCGCAATTGGGGTTATGGATTTTCAGTTTATGGGGGGTAGTATGGGATCCGTAGTAGGCGAGAAAATAACCCGTTTGATCGAGTATGCTGCCAATAAATTTTTACCTCTTCTTCTAGTGTGTGCTTCTGGGGGAGCACGCATGCAAGAAGGAAGTTTGAGTTTGATGCAAATGGCTAAAATATCTTCTGCTTTATATGATTATCAATCAAATAAAAAGTTATTCTATGTATCAATTCTTACATCCCCTACTACGGGTGGAGTGACAGCTAGTTTTGGTATGTTGGGGGATATCATTATTGCTGAACCTAATGCCTATATTGCATTTGCAGGTAAAAGAGTAATTGAACAAACATTGAATAAGACAGTACCTGAAGGTTCACAAGAGGCTGAATATTTATTCGATAAGGGCTTATTCGATCCAATCGTACCACGTAATCCTTTAAAAGGTGTTCTGAGCGAGTTATTTCTGTTCCACGGCCGTTTTCCTTTGAATCAAAATTAACTCCAGCAGAGTTCTTAAGTGAACTTTTTTTTGTGGCGAACAATTAGTTAGTTAGTTTATCCGAATCAAAATAAAATCAAATCCGAAGAATGGATTTTTCTTTGGTGACATAAAATTTCATTGTAGAAAGAATCGTGCGGATAATTATTTTACCGATATGACGGATTAGTAATCAGTAAACCTCTCTCAATAAAACAAGATCAAAAAGCATTCTTCCTTAGAATTAATTAGGGGCCGGGCAAATAAAATGAATTTCATGTTCCCCTCTTGCGTATGTATCTAATTCAAATAGAGAAAATCGAAACTCTTGCGTCTTTCTATATCTCCTAACAAGGACTATTTTCCTAGGAATCTCTGCTGTTGGATCGCATTCTAACGAATCCCTAGGGAATTTGTAAGAAATTCTTTTCTTTTTTAATATCTAATTTTGTATTAACAAAATTAGATATTAAAAAAGAAATCCGAAGCTAAAAACAAGAGAAGAATAAAAATAAGTAATAATAATGGATTATCATACATATATTTCATGTAGAAAGATGCATAGGCCCGTTTATTTAGTTCTACATTCCTTGCGCTTAGTATATATACTCATTTAGTATACTTAGTATACTTATATACAATTATATAAGTATACTTAATATACATTTATATACGAATTAGAATATGATAATAATTAGAATATGAATTCTAATTATTATAGGATATCCTTATACCAATAACAGGTACAAATATTAAATCGAGGTACCCTTTCTATGACAATTCTCAACAGCTTTCCCTCTATTTTTGTGCCTTTAGTGGGCCTAGTATTTCCGGCAATGGCAATGGCTTCGTTATTTCTTTATCTTGAAAAAAATAAGATTTTGTAAATCCGATCGGATCAAGGTCAAATCTCGTCTAGTTTTTTTCAAGACTTAGCGATGACGGATATCCATTTAGTAGAATAGTGTATAAGACTAAGAGGCGGCTTTCCCCGAACATAAACGAAGAGCTCTTATGCATGTGTAAACATGATATATAGGTACATAAATTCTATCTATTTTGAACAAGAGGCTGTGATCCGAACTCATGTCTGCAATGAAAGTCAATGGTACCAATCTACAGGGACTTATATGAAGGGGATACTCTTATTTTATTCTACCTCACCAATTCGATGAATTATTGCTAAGAGCTCACGTCCAAATAGTACTAGTTGATGAGAGTTACTTCGGAAATACAAAAAGTAAACTAAAATGGATTTGGTTTTGGTTATTTCCCCAATTCCAATAAAATGCAACTGGAGCTAGTATGTATGAGTTGGCGATCAGAATATATATGGGTAGAATTTATAGCGGGCTCTCGCAAACCAGGCAATTTCTTCTGGGCCTTTATCCTTTTTTTAGGCTCATTAGGATTCTTAGTGGTTGGAATTTCTAGTTATCTTGATAGGAATTTGCTATCTTTATTTCCGTCGCAGCAAATCAATTTTTTTCCACAAGGGATCGTGATGTCTTTCTACGGGATCGCGGGTCTCTTTATTAGTTCCTATTTGTGGTGCACAATTATATGGAATGTAGGTAGCGGTTATGATCGATTTGATACAAAAGAGGGAATAGTGTGTATTTTTCGTTGGGGATTTCCTGGAAAAAATCGCCGCATCTTTCTACGATTCCTTATGAAAGATATTCAGTCCATCAGAATAGAAGTTAAAGAGGGTATTTATGCTCGTCGTGTCCTTTATATAGAAAGCAGAGGCTTGGGGGCCATTCCCTTGAATCGTACTGATGAGAATTTGACTCCGCGAGAAATTGAGCAAAAGGCTGCGGAATTGGCCTATTTCTTGCGTGTACCAATTGAAGGATTTTGAAAAATGAACTGAAGAATAAACGCTTTCTTAGCAGGAGGAAACCCCCACGAATCCATTTTTCTTTAGCAAAACGGACTTGATTGAAGTTTCTTCCGAACGACCTGTTGGACCAAAGCAAACGTGTACGGAACAGCCATAATCTAAAACGAAACCCTTTTCTTTTATACTTTCTTTTGTCTTTACTACTGACCAAAGAATTGGATCTCATAAAATGAGGACTTTTCCGTCTTTTTTTTTTCACTCATTTTTGATCATCACAATATTCTTCAGAAAATTCTCTCAAATATTCCTTGGACTATGCTCGGGGACGGGGCTGGGGAGCCCGCTAATTTTTTTTTGCGAAATATTCGAAAGTTTCATTTTTAATAGAAGGTAAGTTCTTTCATTTCGAAATGCGACTAATATTTATTTTTTGAATTTGAATCTTTCGGGCATTCATCGAAGGGGGGAATCACTTCGAATATTTGATCAATTGAGATATCCGGAAACCCTATTTTTTTTATTATTTCTTGCTTCAAATTCAAATTTGAATTTGAAGCGAGAATTCGCGGTGGATTCTTCTTCGATTTCTGTAGGTTTGCTACACTCGGTTCAAGGACTAACCGCCGAATCCCAACTAAAAAAAAAAGACTCGATTTATAGGCGCGATACCTTGTAATCGAACTCATGCTTGATAGAAATATTAGACGCATAGAATCAACAAATGAGGTGGGTTCATTAACAATTCACAGATGAAAAAATGACAAAAAAGAACGCATCCATTCCCCTTAGATATCTTTCATCTATAGTATTTGTAGTATTTTTGCCCTGGTGGATCCCTCTCTCATTTAATAAAAGTCTGGAATCCTGGGTTACTAATTGGTGGAATACTAGTCAATCCGAAACCTTTTTGAATGATATTCAAGAAAAGGCTATTCTAGAAAAATTCATAGAATTAGAGGAATTATTTCTCTTGGACGAAATGATAAAGGAATTTCCGGAAAGACGTCTAGAAAAGCTTCGTATAGGGCTCCAGAAAGAAACAATCCAATTAATCAAGATGCACGATGAGGATCATAT
>NC_037463.1:285000-302500 GCF_022201045.2 Citrus sinensis | reverse complement strand
CCTTACCGTACCACGTTAATTACCAATTATTGGTTATTGAGATTCCTAGGCAAGGCAGATTAATATTTAGGAATAGATATTACCTCTCTTTTTAACCTTTCAAATAAAAAAAAAATAAATAAAATTCAAATGATTGAAGTCTTTCTATTTGGAATCGTCTTAGGTCTAATTCCTATTACTTTGGCTGGATTATTCGTAACCGCCTATTTACAATACAGACGTGGTGATCAGTTGGACCTTTGATTAATTAACATCTCTTTTTTTAACTGACCCCTCCCTTCTTTAATTTAATCCGAGGGGGAGGTCAGGGTCAAATTCAGATTGCTGTTCAATTATTTCAGTTCAGTGTGTATGGTTTTAGATCTAAGACGACAAGAGCGGAATCACGCTCTGTAGGATTTGAACCTACGACATTGGGTTTTGGAGACCCACGTTCTACCGAACTGAACTAAGAGCGCTTTCTTATCACAACGAAAAAGGCTGGAAATAAGGAGATTCTCTTTTTTTACCCCAACAATTCTTGTATGTGTATACTATCATATATCATAAAATAGAAATTTATGTATGTCAAAATGAAATCGATACGAAAAAAAAAAAAAAAGAATCTCGCGTTACTGCTGCTCTGAGCGGTAATTGGTAGGGATGACAGGATTTGAACCCGTGACATTTTGTACCCAAAACAAACGCGCTACCAAGCTGCGCTACATCCCTTTCAATTGGCCTACAATATCATTGTAAAGAATCCCTGTCTTGTTTTCCACATCCTTATTTTTTATTCCCTCTAGTGATATGCAAAATGGATCTTGCCTTTTCTTGTTTTTGGTCTCATATCATATACCATATAATAATAATAAATTATTATTTTTCTTGGGAATTCGCAGGTGTAAAGTGACCCTTTTTCTGTTTTAAGAAAAAAAAAAGAAAATCAAATCTTATATACCGAATCATTGCGCATTTCAATTTGAATTAGGGATTCCGCGCACAAATACAAGTGGGCCTTTAACTACATATACATCTCTTACCATAATATATTCCAATAGGGAATACAAAAACAAAAAAGAAGGAGGATTTTCAATGCGAGATCTAAAAACATATCTTTCCGTGGCACCGGTACTAAGTACTCTATGGTTCGGGTCTTTAGCAGGGTTATTGATAGAAATCAACCGTTTATTCCCCGACGCATTGACATTTCCTTTTTTTTCATTCTAGTTATTGAACTGGAACGGGGTGAAGAAGATTAGAGCTAGAATCAAATATTTGTGACTAATCTCTCTTTCCCCTCTTTTCGTTTTTTTGTTTTACAATTAGAAAGAAGGAAAGCGAAAGAAAAAAGGTGGCTTCAACCTCAGCGAAACCCGGGTTCAGGCTCCGATTAAATTAATTATTAATTATCCAGTTAAAAGCAAATAGACAGGTAAAAGAAAACGGAAATCGAAATATGGCTAGGGTAAGAGTATCCTCCACTACAAGATCCTTAAATGAAATACTGGACTGCGATTTAGCAATATAGTTAGAAATTCTTGTATTACTTATTATTTTTTATTTTGATTTCCTATTTATTTACTATATTGATTGCAATAAAATCTTTATTTCATAAGTTTTTTTTGAGTGGTTAGCAACTTCTATTTTTTTGTCCCGTGCTTCTTATTCGTTGCGGGTCGGAAAATAGAAAAGTTGGGTGAATCAAAAACCCCAAGGAGGTTCATGGCCAAGGGTAAAGAGGTCCGAGTAAGGGTTATTTTGGAATGTACTAGTTGTGTTCGAAACGGTGTTAATAAGGAATCAAGGGGTATTTCCAGATATATTACTCAAAAGAATCGACACAATACACCCAGTCGATTGGAATTGAGAAAATTCTGTCCCTATTGTTACAAGCATACACTTCATGGGGAGATAAAAAAATAGATAGAGTCAAGCCGCGTGCTTTTGTGTCACCCTTCCAAGGGACATGAAAAACTAATCTAGATATATATCTAGATTATTTCATATATTTTAATAAAAACAAATAAATAAATCTAGACAAACCAAATCCTATAATTGATTCTATAAATCATTTTTTGATTTCATCGAAATGGGATTTTAGGGATAAGGAATAAACAAATTATGGATAAAACCAAGCGACTCTTTCTTAAATCCAAGCGATCTTTTCGTAGGCGTTTGCCCCCGATCCAATCGGGGGATCGAATTGATTATAGAAACATGACTTTAATTAGTCGATTTCTTAGTGAACAAGGAAAAATATTATCTAGACGGGTGAATAGATTGACCTTAAAAGAACAACGATTAATTACTATTGCTATAAAACAAGCTCGTATTTTATCTTCGTTACCTTTTCTTAATAATGAGAAACAATTTGAAAGAAGTGGGTTGACCGCTAGACCTCCCGGTCTTAGAACCAGAAAAAAATAGGCTTACTCTTCAATTAAATAAAAATTCCAATCTGAACTCAAACACAGATGGATGTTTTGTTCAAAAAATCTGTGAAGCAGCCGTGCCGTAAGAAAAAAAAAAAAGAAATTGGGAAAGAAGAATAAAATCAATCTTTTTTTTTATTTGAGCGTGTTCGCTCATTTTGACGACTTTATCATATTATTTCTACTCTACCTTCCTCTTACTGGAGTTCATTCTCCAGAGAACTCCGTTTAAAAATTATAATGGATTCCTTCCAATTTCCTTATTTTATAATCTCATTGGAAATCATATAAAGACAATTCCTATTTGATATAGCTATTTGTGCAAGTATCTTACGATTAAGAACCAACTGCGCCTTATACAGATTGTATATTAATCTACTATAACTATAGGATACCAGATTTCCGCGAATTACTGCATTTATTCGGGTGATCCACAAACGACGAAAATCTCTTTTTTTCCTATCTCTATCGCGATGAGCCGAAACCAAAGCTCTTATTTTCTGTTGAGTAATTGTTCGGCTAAGTCGTGAATGAGCCCCGCGAAAGCTTGATACAAATAAACGCATTTTTGTTCTACGTCTCCGAGCTATATATCCTCGTCTAATTCTGGTCATTGAATAAATGAAACTTTGATGAATAACTAATTGATTTCCTTTCTTTCAGTTATTCTTTTCCCCTTTCCTAGTCTATTAATAACAAAACGGACTCTTCCAATTTATAAAATCAAAATTCCAATGGCTTTTGCTACTCTAACCTTCCCGACCACGCTTTTACCTTTTGTCGAGGCATTGGAAAGAAAATAGTAAAAAAAAAACGAAAGTAGTAAATAGATAAAGAAATTGTGGGTTCCGTCGTCTCTATGATTACTTCTTAAACGGTGAGGCCCTCTCTATACACCGGAGCCACTTCCTTCATTTAATCAATTCTATTGGTAACTTGTACAGTTACCACTCTTCGGCTCTACCCATGAATTTTCTAGTAATAGGTCTTTCATAACGAGATAGACCTTATACAGTAACGGTATTTAATTATGAAGATTGGTGGGGTAGCTGACCTTGTTAGTCCGTTCTTGCAAGAGTAGAAAGATAATCTTTCTGCTTTTTTATAGTATTTCCCCCGCTTAATGGATAACTATTTGTTACCAATGGGGAATTCTTTCTCACCTTAAATTAATTGCAAATTGAGGTGGTGGAATTTGCGCCAGTGGAAACCATAAATTTCATACACAATAGAAAGATATGATAGATCGATCTTTTTTTAGATAGTGAATGGAGTTCTTCTTCTTCTATTCTATCCGATTCACAGGTACTGATCATTGATACTTAAAAAAGGGTTTCTTTCTTTTGGTTTGTCTCAGCCCATGATTGAAACGAGTCGCACATACACCCTTGTACATGTTCCTCGGCGCTGAGGACATCCCCGCAGAGCGGGGGATTTGGTAACATTTCTAATTGGCTGTCTTGGGTTTCTAATAAGTTGTTTAATAGTTGGCATGCTGAATTATCCATTATGGGCTGGTTTAGATCGATCCTAACCGGATGATTATGAATTTCTTCTGTTTAATAGAATATTAAACCCTTAAGAAGTGACTGCTATGTTTTATCCAACCGCTACAAGATCAACAAGTCCATGAGCTTGGGCTTCTGTTGCTGACATAAAAGTATCCCTTTCCATGTCTTCGGATACAACCCATAAGGGCTTGCCCGATCTTTGTACATAAACCATTGTAAGGATTTCGCGCAGTCTCAGTAGTTCTTCCGTATCCAGGATAAATTCTCCCGTTTGTGCCCCATAAAAAGCGCCAATAGGTTGATGGATCATGACCCTGATGATATATTATAACATAATAAAAGGTTCCTCTATCTCGCACGATTCGGCGAGGGGAAGAGATAAAGAAAAAGATAGAATTGAACAACCGTACGGGCACTTTTTCGCATTGCATACGGCTCGCCAATGGAATTTGCTTTTTACCCTTCATCAAACAAGGATAAAAAGGGGGTTCTATTATACCCAGATGGGTAAATGATCCAATTACCACCCTTCTTTTTTTTTGTAGGAGTTCAAAAATACTATGATGGCTCCGTTGCTTTATATATTTATTTTTTTTGTGATTCAGCAATCCCAAAGTTTCTTTTTTTTTTTTCTAAATCAAAATAAAAAAAGAAATAAATCAAAAATAATCTTCTTTTTTATTTTCGTACTCTTTCATACCATAAATCTTGTTAATTGTTAATTGTTAAGAACCTTTCGGCGTGAAAAAGGTGTGTGGCGCTGCAATAGGCCTCCGATAGGTAAGATAAACTCGGAATACCCCTTCTTTATCTCATACTACTGCTTCGATACATAATCAAATATTTTGAAAAAAAAAAACACTAACAATTTTCATATCGAATTCGAAGTGCCATGCTATTATTACTTAATATTAAGAATTCATATGGCGAAGGCATAGTCTTCTTTTTTCTCTCAAATAAAAAACTCATTGGCGCCAAGCGTGAGGGAATGCTAGACGTTTGGTACTTGCTCCGGCGGCCAGGAGAAAAGACCCCATGGAGGCGGCCAATCCCATGCATATTGTCTGTACATCGGGTCGCACAAATTGCATAGTATCATAAATTGCTATCCCGGGTATTACCCATCCGCCAGGAGAGTTGATAAATAAATACAAATCCTTGGTCTCGTTCTCTATACTGAGATATACCATAATACCAATAAGTTGATTCGAGATATCGCTCTCAACCATTTGACCTAAAAAAAGTAATCTTTCTCGATAAAGTCGGTTGATTAGGATAAAACAGTATCCTTTCGGAGCCGTACAGGCATCTTTTGATGCATACGGTTCAACAAAACTTGCGAAAAACAAATCAATGTGTAGCTCCTAGCCCCTTTCCTTTCTTTTTTCCTCGCTTCTATCGAGGGGCTTTTCTTCCGGTTTTCAAGAACGCTGAGTTTAGCCGGTTTCCTAGACCTATAATATTCTAATATAAAAAAGAAATTCACTAAACTTATCGACTTATCGAACTAACTTTTCATTGATGTATTTTTTCATCGAGATCCGATCCAAAAATCACGATGCCATTTTCTTGTTCCTGAATTGAATGGGCTTCTTCCATTTTTTTAGGTTTAGGCTCTACTCCGAGTAAGGATTCGCCCGATTTTGATTTGCACATATAAGACAAATGACCCCAATACCACGTCTCTTTTTTGCTATGACTTACCCCTTTTTTAATTCATTTCTTTCATGTCTTCCGCCAAATATTTGACATATTCATCATATTTAGCATTCCGTTGATTAACGTTTGAGATCGCTTTTCGAATAAAGGAATCGTTTATGATATAAGTAATAATCATAGATATATTACCAATTGGGTTTTTCTAAACGGAGCCTGGATACCTCATTTTATTGGTCCAGCCAAGACGACCATAAAATTGATTTATTGCTAATATTAATCTGGATGCTTCCTCACGAAATAGATCTAATTGCACTTCATTGCATTTCACGCTACAAATTTTTGATAATTCAATCAATTTTTTGGGCGAAACAGAGGATATCTCGATCGGGGGAGAGAACGGGGAAATCCCATATGACCCAATAGATCTGACAAGTCGCACTATATGTCAACCCAAGATGGATGCTTGTCCCCGGGACTTCGATAAGGTACTTTTGGAACACCAATAGGCATAAAATGAAAGAAAAAAGAATTAAGTACTCTAGTTCACTTTGATGTGGAAGCGTAATAATGGGCTTCTTGTCTTAATACTAGTGGCCGTTATCTTAGTTTATACATAGATTGACGAAGTTCATAAAATAAAGGAAAATTATTACGAATAAGTCTTTTGAATGATGACCAAATATGGATACATTCGCTCATAGAAAAGGGAATCAACCCCCATTGCGTATTGGTACTTATCGAGTATAGAATAGATCTGCTTCTCTTTTTTCCTACGAACCGAACTCTTCCATTATTACTAAAAGAATAGAACAAATATTAATATTAATCCCTTTTTCGAGATAATCCCCTGAAAAAAGGGGTACATAGCATAGTTTTTTTCAATGCAATAAAGTTACATAGTGTCTATTTTTTATTAATAAAGGGGTAGTCCCATGGGTTTGCCTTGGTATCGTGTTCATACCGTCGTATTGAATGATCCCGGTCGTTTGATTGCTGTCCATATAATGCATACAGCCCTGGTTGCGGGTTGGGCCGGTTCAATGGCTCTATATGAATTAGCTGTTTTTGATCCCTCCGATCCAGTTCTTGATCCAATGTGGAGACAAGGCATGTTCGTTATACCCTTCATGACTCGTTTAGGAATAACCGATTCATGGGGTGGTTGGAGTATTACAGGGGGGACAGTAACGAATCCGGGTATTTGGAGTTACGAAGGTGTAGCGGGGGCACATATTGTGTTTTCCGGATTGTGCTTCTTGGCAGCTATCTGGCATTGGGTGTATTGGGATCTAGCAATATTTGTTGATGACCGTACAGGAAAACGTTCTTTGGATTTGCCTAAAATCTTTGGAATTCATTTATTTCTCTCAGGAGTGGCTTGCTTTGGTTTTGGGACATTTCATGTAACAGGATTGTATGGTCCTGGAATATGGGTGTCTGATCCGTATGGACTAACTGGAAAGGTACAATCTGTAAATCCAGCATGGGGTGTGGAAGGTTTTGATCCTTTTGTTCCAGGAGGAATAGCCTCTCATCATATTGCGGCAGGGACATTGGGCATATTAGCAGGCTTATTCCATCTCAGTGTCCGCCCGCCACAACGCTTATACAAAGGATTACGTATGGGCAATATTGAAACCGTTCTTTCCAGCAGCATCGCTGCTGTCTTTTTTGCAGCGTTTGTTGTTGCTGGAACTATGTGGTATGGGTCAGCAACTACCCCCATCGAATTATTTGGTCCCACCCGTTATCAATGGGATCAGGGATACTTTCAGCAAGAAATATATCGAAGAGTCAGTGCTGGACTAGCCGAAAATCAAAGTTTATCAGAAGCTTGGTCTAAAATTCCTGAAAAATTAGCTTTTTATGATTACATCGGAAATAATCCTGCGAAAGGGGGATTATTCAGAGCGGGTTCAATGGATAACGGGGATGGAATAGCTGTCGGGTGGTTAGGACACCCTATATTTAGAGATAAAGAAGGGCGTGAACTTTTTGTACGTCGTATGCCTACTTTTTTTGAAACATTTCCAGTTGTTTTGGTAGACGGAGATGGAATTGTTAGAGCCGACGTTCCTTTTCGAAGGGCAGAATCGAAGTATAGTGTCGAACAAGTAGGTGTAACCGTTGAGTTCTATGGTGGCGAGCTGAATGGCGTGAGTTATAGTGATCCTGCTACTGTGAAAAAATATGCTAGACGTGCTCAATTGGGTGAAATTTTTGAATTAGATCGTGCTACTTTGAAATCCGATGGTGTTTTTCGTAGCAGCCCAAGGGGCTGGTTTACGTTTGGACACGCTTCATTTGCTCTGCTTTTCTTCTTCGGACACATTTGGCATGGTGCTAGAACCTTGTTCAGAGATGTTTTTGCTGGTATTGACCCGGATTTGGACGCTCAAGTGGAATTTGGAGTATTCCAAAAACTTGGAGATCCAACTACAAGAAGACAAGTAGTCTGATGCAGCATTGCTCTACTATTTTAGTTTCTCACTTCTGCTTCTATTTTCGATTTGTGCTTTTTATTTAAAATAAGGTATAAGGTACTGGAGAAATATGGATTTAAATCGCCGCCCTTTTTGATTCTTTTTTTCTTTAATCCGGGGGATGATCCCAAATAAACAGGTATGGAAGCTATAATTGGAAACCACGATCGAATTTATGGAAGCATTGGTTTATACATTCCTCTTAGTCTCGACTCTAGGGATCATTTTTTTCGCTATCTTTTTTCGAGAACCGCCTAAAGTTCCAACTAAAAAAACAAAATGATTTTTTTTTATCTCAATTGAAGTAATGGGCCTCCCAATATTGGGAGGCCCATTACTTCTACTTCAACTAGTCCCCGTGTTCCTCGAATGGATCTCTTAGTTGTTGAGAGGGTTGCCCAAAAGCAGTATATAAGGCGTACCCAGTAAAACTTACAAGTAACCCAGATATAGAGATGGCGACTAGGGTTGCTGTTTCCATTATTATAGAATTTCAAGACCACACTGGATCCATGATAAGATCGTTTATTTACAACGGAATGGTATACAAAGTCAACAGATCTCAATCAATACAAAATAGGATTTATGGCTACACAAACAGTTGAGGGTAGTTCTAGAGCTCGTCCAAAAAGAACTTCTGCAGGGGGGTTGTTGAAACCCTTGAATTCGGAATATGGTAAAGTAGCTCCTGGATGGGGAACTACTCCTTTGATGGGAGTCGCAATGGCTTTATTTGCGGTATTCCTATCTATTATTTTGGAGATTTATAATTCGTCCGTTTTACTGGACGGAATTTCACTGAATTAGAATGAAATTTACAAGAATCACAAAATATTACCTTTTAAATAAGCATTTAGGTATCGGATTTTGATTTTCGTTGATTGGTAGTTCGACCGCGAATTTTTTATTTCTGTATTTCCGGAATATGAGTGTGCGACTTGTTCGAATTGATCCTATTGATAGTACAGAGCATAGATCTGTCGTCTTGATCGAGATGGCTTTACTCCGTCGGATATTCATTCGAGTATCTGGAGCACGGAATATATGAAATAGATCACGAAGTATTCGAACTATGATTCATACTTAATATTCAGACCCCTTGGCCGGATTCAAAAAATTTTTCCAAAGACAAAATTTGCAATTGCAAGATTTTTCTTCTTTCAAATTCCCCATTTCTGCTTTTATTTTACTCAAAGCACAAATTTGAATAAATGATGATCCAAGGATTCTTACTCATGGAATCTTTGGACTTAGTTTGAAGGTTTTATTGAATCATCGTGGTTCTAGTATGAATCTGAGGTTTCAATTGATTCATAGGGTCTTAACAAGAAAATTCCTAGCAATAATAAAGAAAACAAAAGTCAAGCTGCATTACATACAACTCAAAATAACAAATCAAAGAAAATGAAATAGGTAAATAGAAGATTCAAGAGGCCTGTAACGATCAACATAAAGATAAGCGCGTCGACTTGATTTTTTGGCATTCTAATTATAACCACAAAGAAAAGCTTTCTTATTTTTATTCTTTCGTATTTTTAGATAAGATTGAATCAAAAAATTAAGAAGTTTCCAATTTTCTATTCCATACCAGTATTGGGGTGGTTTTGTTTGAGCCGTACGAGATGAAATTCTCATATACGGTTCTCAGAGGGGAGTTCTCTTGGTTTACCTATCTCAATAAAGTCTACGATTGGTTCGAAGAACGTCTCGAGATTCAGGCGATTGCAGATGATATAACTAGTAAATACGTTCCTCCTCATGTCAACATATTTTATTGTCTGGGAGGAATTACGCTCACTTGTTTTTTAGTACAAGTAGCTACAGGGTTTGCTATGACTTTTTACTACCGCCCGACCGTTACTGAGGCTTTTGCCTCTGTTCAATACATAATGACGGAAGTTAACTTCGGGTGGTTAATTCGATCGGTTCATCGATGGTCGGCAAGTATGATGGTCCTAATGACAATCCTGCACGTATTTCGCGTGTATCTCACCGGGGGTTTTAAAAAACCTCGCGAATTGACTTGGGTTACAGGTGTGGTTCTGGCTGTATTGACCGCATCTTTTGGTGTAACAGGTTATTCTTTACCTTGGGACCAAATTGGATATTGGGCAGTAAAAATTGTAACAGGCGTGCCCGAAGCAATTCCGGTAATAGGATCGCCTTTGGTAGAGTTATTACGCGGAAGTGCTAGTGTGGGACAGTCCACTTTGACTCGTTTTTATAGTTTACACACTTTTGTATTACCTCTTCTTACTGCCGTATTTATGTTAATGCATTTCCTAATGATACGTAAACAAGGTATTTCTGGCCCTTTATAAAATTATACAAAATCTAGATTATAGCGATTTGTAATCAACCCTTTATCTTATTGCTTGGGGGAGGAACAATAATATTTCATTGCTACAAATATGGATTATTGACAAAGAATAAGACATGGAGTTGGAAATTTCCCCTCAACTCCATAATATTGGACTTTTTATTTGACATGAATGAAATGAATAGTTGACGGGAATTCTCCGAAGAGAAAATGGATTATGGGAGTGTGTGACTTGAACTATTGATTGGGCCGTGCAGAAATATGTCTTTAATCTGCTACATTGGAATTCGCGACCAAATGTGTCTTTGTTCCAACCGGCACCCCATAGAGAGGATAGGTTGGTTCGATTGAAAAGAATCTTTTCTATGATCAGCCCCAAGCATGCCGCGCATGAGCAGGCTCCGTAAGATCCAGTAGAATAAGCGATGTGGCATAATCTAGATTATGTTTTCGCTAGATTCTAGATTACTTACTTAATAGTATGGAAATGCATTCATTTCTTCTGCACCGATCCCGATTTATGATACTATCGGAGTGAAACAAGGGGTCTAAAGAAGAGCAGCGGCTAGACTATATTAGTAACAAGTAAATCCTTTGTACGCGAAAAAGAAAAATCTCAGCTCGATTCTTTTTTTTTTTTGTTTTTGGATAAGGGTGAATCACAAGGGCTGAGACGACCCAGAAAGCTCTTGATCATGATCAATTTTGTAAGCCTACTTGGGTATGGAGCATACACCTGTAAGAACCGAATTCCTTGCAATTGATAGTTGAAACTTCGTAAAACGGAATCCGGTAATTTTACATATAGAATCATCCCGATATGCGTAAAATATAGATTTTCGAAAATCTATATTTCTTTTTTATCTATTTCTTTTTTTATATGTATCCTTTTAGTTTGGTTGATTCTTGCTCGAGCCGGATGATGAAAAATTATCATGTCCGGTTCTTTGGGGGGATGGATCTATAAGAATTCGCCTATCCCAATAACAAAAAAACCTGACTTGAATGATCCTGTATTAAGGGCTAAGTTGGCTAAGGGTATGGGTCATAATTATTATGGAGAACCCGCATGGCCCAACGATCTTTTATATATTTTTCCAGTAGTAATTCTAGGTACTATTGCATGTACCGTAGGCTTAGCGGTTCTAGAACCATCAATGATTGGTGAACCCGCGGATCCATTTGCAACTCCTTTGGAAATCTTACCCGAATGGTATTTCTTTCCCGTATTTCAAATACTTCGTACAGTACCCAATAAGCTGTTGGGTGTTCTTTTAATGGTTTCAGTACCTACGGGATTATTAACAGTACCTTTTTTGGAAAATGTTAATAAATTCCAAAATCCATTTCGCCGTCCCGTAGCGACAACCGTCTTTTTGATTGGGACCGCAGTGGCCTTGTGCTTGGGTATTGGAGCAACATTACCTATTGAAAAATCCCTAACTTTAGGTCTTTTTTAAATTGATTCAATTGTAAAATATCATGACGTGTGTATCTAGGGAGTAGTCACTTCAAAGTAAAAGTGAATTCTCCCTAGATACTTCTATTCAATTTAATTCCGGTCTGAATATATAGACGGGTCTAAAGGTGCAAAGCCATTTCAATTTTCTCGTTTTTTTTTTTTCGGTTAAATCAATTGTGAAATGCTTTTCTATTTCTTTTCTAGAATACTCATTATCTGCTTTACATCCTCTATGCGAAAGTGTTCAATTTTCATAAGGTCTTCTTGACGCGTATTCAAAAGGTCGAATAATGTATGTATATTGGACTTTTTGAGACAATTATAGATCCTGGGAGACATTTCTGATTGGTCAATAAAAATCGATTTCAATGCGATTTCTTTTTTCTTTTTCGTTAGTTTAGCCAATCTATCATGAAAAGTAAAAAGGGTAAAGTAACCTTGTATTGATTGTTCTCTAAAGGTAAGTTTTCGTCTTCTGCCTGGAGAAAGGGAATAAATAAATCAATCAAACTCCGGGAGGCTTCATGAAGTGCTTCTTTAGGAGTTAAACTTCCGTTTGTCCATATTTCTAGAAAAAGGATCTCTTGTTTTTCATTGCCATTCCCATAAGACTGAATACTATGATTCGCATTTCGAACAGGCATGAATACAGCATCGATAGGATAACAATTTCCGTCTTGAAAGGTATTTGGCGTTTTTATATTATATCCTCGACTCCTCTCGATTTGTAATCCAATAGACAAATCAATTGGTTCTGTTAGGCTAGCTATGTGCTGCGTATTATCAACGATTTCCACAGAAGGCGGCAAGAGGATGTCTTGAGCAGTTACATATCCCGGGCCTTTGACACAAATAAGCGCGTCACAAGTTCCATAAAGATTACTTCTCAATACAATATCTTTCAAATTCATTAAAATTTCATGTACCGATTCTTGAATACCCACTATGGTAGAATATTCGTGTGGAATTTTTTCAGATTTTGCGCGTGTAATACATGTTCCTTCTATTTCTCCAAGCAAAACTCTTCGCATCGCAATGCCTATTGTGTCGGCTTGACCTTTCATAAGTGGAGACAAAATAAAGCGCCCATAATAAAGACGCTTACTGTCTGCTCTTGATTCAACACACTTCCACTGTAGTGTCCGAGTAGATACTTTTACTTTCTCTCGAACCATAGTAATATTATTTGTCAGATCATTGAGTCATTTATTTCTCTTGAAATCTCTTCAATGTTTATTTCTACACCCGTCTTTTTTTAGGGGGTCTGCAACCATTGTGTGGCATAGGGGTTACATCCCGTACGAAATTTAAAAGGATACCGCTTCTACGAATAGCTCGTAATGCCGCATCTCTTCCGAGACCAGGACCCTTTATCATGACTTCTGCTCGTTGCATACCTTGATCCGCTACTGCTCGAATAGCATTTCCTGCTGCGGTTTGAGCAGCAAAAGGCGTACCTCTTCTTGTACCCCTGAATCCACAAGTACCGGCCGAGGACCAAGAAATTACCCGACCCCGGACATCTGTAACAGTCACAATGGTGTTGTTGAAACTTGCTTGAACATGAATAACGCCCTTTGGTATTCGACGTCCACTTTTACGTGAACCGATCCGTCCCGGCCTACGTGAACCACTTCGTGGTGGAGATTTTGCCATATTTGATCATTTCATAAATATAAGTCAGAGATATATGGATATATCCATTTCATGTCAAAACCGATCTTTTATGTTGATTTGTTCATCGGTTACTTTCTAAACTTTTCGAAAGATTATCCTTGTCTTTGTTTATGTCTCGGGTTGGAACAAATTACTATAATCCGTCCCCTCCTGCGGATCAGTCGACATTTTTCACAAATTTTACGAACTGAAGCCCTTATTTTCATAATTGTTATTCCTTAAATGAATTTCGAATCTACTTATTGGAAGTTGGAAGAAAATAAGTTTCTTGAAATTTTTGAACCGCGATTTGTATCCCCCTGAAAGGAATGTTGAAAAATCACCTAATCACTCAAATCCTTTTGTGTAGTCTATATATTATTATTATATCCTCCAGTTGAATCTGAATCATAACGACTTCCTTCAATTTTGCCTCTAGCCACCGGGAGTAGATGTAGAAAAACGGGTCGCATCCCTCCTGAAACATAATCTAGAATCTTACTTCGCTCTCTAAACTATCTAAAAGAACCCGGAGCATACCTTTGGTAAGTTATTCGGTAATTAAACCTCGAGGAATCCTCCCTTTTTTTTTCTCACAACATAAAAGTAAGCTCCAAATACAATTCGGATAGCAGAATAATTACCATATATAACACAAAATTTCTCCACCGATTCTTTCCAGTCGAGCCGCTCGGTCTGTCATTATACCCCGAGAAGTAGAGAGAATTACAATCCCCATCCCATCTAAAATTCTAGGAATTCGTCGATAGTTAAAATAGATTCGTAGACCGGGTCGACTGATTCGTTTTAAATTTAAAATGGGTCTATACGGCCCTTTCCTATTCCTTCGATGTCGTAGGGTTAAAACCAAAAACTCTTTTTTGTTTTTGTTTTCCACGAGTTTCCTTGCGTTTTCGATAAAACCCTCTCGCAAAAGGATTTTAACAACGTTTTCGGTGATGTTAGTAGATGCTATTCGAACCGTTCCCTTTCTATTCATGTCAGCATTTCGTATAGAAGTTATTATGTCAGCAATAGTGTCCTTGCCCATGATAAACTGAAAATTTTGTTGCTTCCAAATTTTGATATAATCAACATGTTCTTTTTTTTATGAAAATTATTAAAAGTATATGCGTGAGACATACTCTACTAAATTTTGATTTATCTATTTTATTTTCATACTATCACTATATCGCGGTCCCCTCTTATAATACTTCAGGTGCTAATGAAACTATTTTAGTAAAATTCAACTGTCTCAATTCCCGGGCGATCGCACCAAAAACTCGAGTTCCCTTTGGATTTCCTTCGTGATCAATGACAACTGCAGCATTGTCATCGTACCGTATTATCATACCGTTATCACGTCTGAGTTCTTTACAAGTACGTACAATTACAGCTCTGATCACTTCTGATCTTTCTAGAGGCGTATTGGGTACTGCTTCCTTGATCACAGCAACAATAACGTCACCAATATGAGCATATCTACGATTACTGGCTCCTATGATTCGAATACACATCAATTCTCGGGCACCGCTATTGTCTGCTACATTCAAATGGGTTTGAGGTTGAATCATATCGTTTTTTGAGTCCGTTTTTTTAATGTTTAATTTAAAGTAAAGCACTGAAAGGACGAAGTAAAAAAAAAAGGGAAGACCCGCATTTTTTATACCCAAGATTTATTTCCTTTGTTTCGACATTCCTATCCCGAAATAATGAATTGAGTTCTTATAGGCATTTTGGACGCCGCTATTGAAATAGCCTTTCGAGCTATATTTTCAGCTACTCCACTCATTTCATAAAGTATTCTACCCGGTTTAACGACGGCTACCCAATATTCGGGGGATCCTTTACCGGACCCCATACGGGTTTCCGTGGGTCTTAGTGTAACGGGTTTGTCTGGAAAGATACGTACCCATATTTTTCCACCGCGCCGTACATTTCGTGTCATTGCGCGGCGCCCCGCTTCGATTTGTCTAGATGTGATCCAAGCGGGTTCAAGTGCTTGAAGAGCATATCTGCCGAAACAAATATGATTACCTCGATAAGATATCCCTTTCATTCTTCCTCTATGTTGTTTACGGAATCTTGTTCTTTTGGGGTTATAATTGATGGTTCTTTCTCAATGCCATCTCTACTACAGAACTGGACATGAGAGTTTCTTCTCATCCAGCTCCTCGCGAATGAAAGGACTAAAAACGATTTTATCAAGATATAGGGGAATTTAATGAATAATATACTGAAGCATAGGATTTTTTGAAAGTTCATCTAATTAATCTATTCTAAATTTGTATATCATGTTTAGATATAGAATTGAAACATTTATGTTCTATTTATAGATAATCTCAATGTCTTTTTTTTTTATCGTTATAACAAATCTTTATTTTGTTTTGCCCTTTACCATATCGGATCGAGCAAAATGAATCAATCCAATAAAATCAAAAAATAAACCTTTCGCGGGCGAATATTTACTCTTTCAATATCTATTTCAGTTGTAGGGTTAGTTCATGACCTCTACGAATAAAAGAATAGTTTAGTTCCTGGGTTCGTTTCGCCATCCCACCCAATAAATCATTAAGATTCATTTCCAATAGAATCTTCTTTTTCTTTATTCACGGGTTCCGTCGTTCCCATTGCTTCTCGATTAATGGTTAGGTCTGAATTCTCCAACGGAGCCCTTAATGAAATTTTTTCTTAAGTCAATTTTCTCAGTTTTTATT
This sequence comes from Citrus sinensis, assembly GCF_022201045.2. NCBI lineage: Eukaryota > Viridiplantae > Streptophyta > Magnoliopsida > Sapindales > Rutaceae > Citrus > Citrus sinensis. The sequence goes on along the minus strand of NC_037463.1, from coordinate 286,278 downwards.
GGCTCGGGGCTCTTGATTTTTTTTGTTCTATGAGCGGATTCATCTAGTTAGGGATGAATCATTATTGATGCTATATTACACTGTTTTTTATGAGATGACTTACAGACCTTACATATTGGAATCTTATATCATTGATATTTTCTTTCTCTCTTTCTCTCATCCTTCCATTTATCCGCATGCTTTTCGATTTTCTTTCACAACTTCGAACTTCACAACCTACAATCAGATTGGGTTTTTATGTTATGCAAATTTCAGTTGCTACAACGATATGACCACTATATTATATCTTGACTGGTTCTTTGGATTCAGATAATACGAAGCAATGAGTTGGTTATTAGTGCTATAGTTATTAGTTCATACTACAGGACGGTCCATTTTTTGGAATCCTAGCCCTAAAAAAACCAACGAGTCGCACACTAAGCATAGCAATTATATAAAAAAAAAAAATCAATCGAATTTTTATTCAACCCTATAGAATTGCGGAATTTCTCATTTTTGTTTTGATTGAAGATAAAAAGAGCTCGTTCTTTGTTTGGTTTATTTCCATTAATGGGGGGGCTCTAAAGACCCGTAAACTCTTATTTTTTTTCGTCTACAAATATCCAAATTTTGATTCCCAATACCCCGTAGATAGTTCGAACCGTATAGGAACAATAATCAATTTTAGCTCCAATGGTTTGTAGAGGAACTCTACCTTCTCTGATCCATTCGGCGCGCGCAATTTCTTTTCCGTCAAGACGCCCTGCAATTTGTACTTGAATTCCTTTTGTATCGGCCTGTTCCGTTAATTCAATAGCTTTTTTCATTGCTTTTCGAAAAGAAACTCTATTTTTTAATTGTCCGGCTATAAATTCGGCAAGAATATTGGGGTGTCCATAAGGATTTGTAATTCGTGTAATAGCAATGTTTATTTTTCGATTCACACAATTAAGTTCTTTTTGTACATTCATCTGTAATTCTTCAATTCTTCGCGGTCTATTTTCTAGTAATAATTTTGGGAACCCTATATAGATTATAACTTGAATTAGATCAATTCTTTTTTGAATCTCTATCCGTGCAATTCCCTCAACACCGGAAGATATTCTGATATTTTTTTTATATAATTCTTAATAAAGTTTCGTATTTTTTGATCTTCTTGTAGACCCTCGCAATAGTTTTTTGGTTTTGCAAACCAAAGAGAATGATGACTTTGTGTTGTACCAAGCCGGAAACCTAGTGGATTTATTTTTTGTCCCATAATCCCCCATTCCTATATGTATCATGACATGTCATAGTTTT
>NC_037463.1:235000-265000 GCF_022201045.2 Citrus sinensis | reverse complement strand
TCCGCGCCAAGAATTCAAACTTGGTTTTATAGCGATTGAACAAGAATAAAATATTCTCAAAATTATCCATTGATACGACATGCTGTTTTTTCCATTCATTCCTTTCAGGATCAGTCGCAGTCTTACAAACTCTCCCGAAGATTTGGACGAATTCTTTGCTTCATAGAAATGTGTAAAAGATGCTAGCCGTACTTAAAAGCCGAGTACTCTACCGTTGAGTTAGCAACCCAAATAATTCGAATGGGTAGATAGAATCGGAAATAAAAAAAATAAAAAAAAAAAGGAAATTTCAAAACGGAATCAAAAAATGAAATTAGCAAGAACTCGAATCAAAAAAATTTCTAATCGATTTTGAACATAAAAAAAAGACAACCAAAACCTATGGAACGGAGATAAATGGGCCCATTTCTCCATGAGAAAATTATATTTGTTCACTACAATATTGTCAATATGACATTGAATATTGAATAGCAAGATTGAGAAAATACTAAAAACATACAATAACAAAAACAAAAAGAGTTAATTGGTTATTTATTAAATTGAATTCAAATCCAAATAACAAATCAAATTATATATTAATAAATAGATATAATAAATATGGAAATTAATAAATAATATCTAAAGAATTAGATAAATAAAAAACTTTAAGAATACTTTTTTAGAGTTTTAGAGAAAGACTTCAAAAAAAAACCGAAAAGAAATAGGTCTGAATAGAACAAAAGGGGGGATAGTAAAGAAAAAATTATACAAAACTAGATAAAGCGCATCCACACCCTCTTTTTTGTTCTATTCCTTAATAGAATTTCGTTTGATTAAGACTAACTTCTGTAAAAACCCCCGCTTTCTGTGAAATATCATGAACGGTTCCTGTAGGTTGAGCGCCCTTGGCAAGGAAATATAGAATAGCAGGAACATTTAAATGGGTTTGATTATTTATCGGATCATAAAAACCCACTTTCCGAAGATCTCTTCCTTCTCTTCGGGATCGACCATCAATTGCAACGATTCGATAAACGGCTCATTGGGATAGATATAGATGAACAGTACCCCCCCTAGAAACGTATAAGAAGTTTTCTCCTCGTACGGCTCGAGAAAACAAAATGGTTCGAAGTGATAGTTATGTCTATGTATAGAATTAGAATGTCAAATAGATCTATAAAATAATCAAATCAATTAGAGATTTAAGTTATTCTTTTTTTGTTTCTTTGTCATTTTCAAAAGAAACAAAAAAAGAATTCGTACTCTCATAACTCAAGTTAGATAAGTTTCAACGCCCAGCCGAAAATCCTTAGGCATTTCCTTTTTTGAGCGGTCTCAAGCCCCTTTTTTGTTTGTCTCGTTTCGAATCGAATCCATTTTTGGATTGGATTGAATTGTTGAGACAATTGAAAAATGGTATTTCCTTGTTCCAGGATCCTTTATCTTTGCTTTGAATCATTAGGTTTAGACATTACTTCGGTGATCTTTAACGTTTTTTATTTTAAAAAATGGCAGCAACACACCCCCTTTTGATTTCTTTCTATCAAAGAATCATACGAACAATTGATTCCTACAGGATACACTTTTGGTAGAAAAAGTTTTCCCAATTCCAACAAATTTTCCCCTTGCTTTTGGATTTCAAAATTGCTCGAATCAGATCCTTTCGATTTCTATATCGAAAATTTACTTACGAAGTTTTTTCCAACTTATTGATTGGTATTAACCCTAGATCCGTGCCCCTGAGAAAGGAATAAATACTTTATACTCGAGCTCCATCCTGTACTAGTTCCATTACCCCCCCAAAAAACTTGAGGATTCTAATAGAACAGAAGAAAAAATGTCGAGCCAAGAGCCCATTCATATAAAATCGAAAATGGTGGATGTAAAAAACAAATCCACAGCGGATCATGTCCTTCAAGTCGCACGTTGCTTTCTACCACATCGTTTCAAACGAAGTTTTACCATAACATTTCTCTAGTTTGGAACCGGTATGTAATTGATTCCAGTATGGAATCATGAATAGTCATTGCTTCGGTCGATACACAGACTTTTTTCCTTGTATATGAAGGGAATATTTAGGTTGTTAGTCGTTCATCCGGAATCCTGAAATGAAAAAGAAAATCAGAATTACAAAAATGGGCGATTTCCGTATCTATCAGATTAGACTGAACAATTTTCGTTGGAAGTAATTATGTATATTGTATGTTAAATATTTAATTTAACAGGAAGATAAGGGCTCACAAATCTTAAAAAGCAAAAGGACGTTATCTCTGAAATAGAAGGATAGCAATCCATGCATATAAGCCTTTCCTCAAATTATGTGTCGTTTCTTTGGCTTGGGCTTCAGATTCAATAATCTTTCCCCAAATTCAAAATAAAATAAATAAAATAGAAAATAAAGTAAATAGTATAAAATTCAAGTAAATAGACTATATGAATAACCCCCGTCTCAATTGTTATTCCAGAGATTTACAATTATTCATTAAAAAAAGACCAAGACCGCAAAATTTGGGTTAGAATCAAAGAGCCTCCATTCCATATAGAGCGGGATTATTGGTTAATGAAATTTGGACCGACACCGATATTCAAATCGGTATCTTTCATTGCTCACTAACTCTTACCTACTCCCACCCCGAATTCTTTCTGTGGGAATCCTAAATAAATAAAAAAAAAAAGATCCCATTTTACGGAATGCTAGACTATTTTGTATAGATACAAAGACAAAAGGGCCCAGATTAAGTCATTGTTTCCTTTCTAATTTGTTGTTTTTTATTTTAATCTAACCTAGTCTTACTTAAGAGACTTAATCCCGAATTCAATCAGTACCAGGAATACCCTCTTGTTTAGAATTCCGAAATGAAAAGAGAATAATTGGGATTCTAAAAAGATAGGAATGGGGAGGCTTTCCCATTTCGATTTAGAATGGATCTTTGAAAATTCAATTCGAGGGGGGGGCGTCAGACTTTTCTACGAAACTCGCTTAAATATGAAAGTGAATGAAAGAGGAAGAGGGGGGCATACGCAAAAACGCCCATCCAACGTTTTTTAATTCAAACTCTTGTGATCGATGTTCCCCGCTTGCGGGGACCACAAATGCATTCAGTTCCATTTTCGTATTATTTGGATTCGATTCAATTTGTGAAAAAAGATCTGGTTGAGAAAATAATTTTTTTAATTACGAAAAAAAAAAAAGAAAAAGACGTACACGTATATTTTATCAATATATACTTAAGAGGGTTGCTCAAACGGGAATTGAAAATTTTTATTCTGCCCGGTCTGGGACGGAAGGATTCGAACCTCCGAATACCGGGACCAAAACCCGTTGCCTTACCACTTGGCGACGCCCCATTTCAATTTCGATTTGGTACTAATAAAGAGTACCAGTGGTATTGGCTGTTCGTCAATTCCAGTCCAAAGCCCCAAAATTCGATTCTGATTTTAGTGTTAGGATTTTGACACATATAGGTGTAAAATACAACTTAATTTATTGATCATTACATAGAATTCAATTAAGATATTGTATGAAAGTATGATTTCTTCAATTCTCACACGAGAATAGAAGGATTTTTGTTTTGATTGGGTCGGTTCCAAGAAGTTTTTTTTGTCTACCTTACTTTCTTTTCTTCATTTTTATCTTATATCAATAAGATATTAATAACTCAATCAAAATAAAATTATCTCCAAGAACAAAATGTTTGTTATGCTTAATATCTTTAGTTTAATGTATATCTGTCTTAATTCTGCCCTTTATTCGAGTAGTTTTTTATTCGCTAAATTACCCGAGGCCTACGCTTTTTTGAATCCAATTGTAGATGTTATGCCAGTAATACCTGTTCTATTTTTTCTCTTAGCCTTTGTTTGGCAAGCTGCTGTAAGTTTTCGATAAGATCTTTAATATTGTGCTAGAAAAATTCATGATTTATTCTAGTTCGAAAAAAAAAAAATTCTAACAATTAATAAATAAGAGCAGATGAGTCTTACAATATGAACGAACCCCCGCCTCAATTCAAACATTCAAACAATGAAATTCTTGGGGAACCGCGATCCATTTTGATCCCCCATTTGCTATTTGCAATTTTGACCCTTTTTCACTGAAACCATCTTATATTAGAGCCAACCAAAATGTAGAATTCTAATTGTGTGAATTTAATTTATGAAAACGATTTTCTATTTAGAGAATCAAATTCTAAAAAGAACTTCATTTCTTGATGTCAAAATTGGATATGTAGTATAAAAATAGAGAATCTATTCTCTTTTTCCTTTTCCCCAAAAACCTGATTTGGAGATTGTGTAATGCTTACTCTCAAACTCTTTGTTTACACCGTAGTGATATTCTTTGTTTCGCTCTTCATCTTCGGATTCCTGTCTAATGATCCAGGGCGTAATCCCGGACGCGAAGAATAAAAAAGGAAGGAGTTGCTTACTTTATTCGTATAAACGTTCTTAGGATTTTTTGATTCCCAGTTACTATTAAAAATAAAGTAAAAGTGTTCGCTAAAGTTAAATTTGAAAAATACCAAGCCATCGCCCGAAACGGAAAGAGAGGGATTCGAACCCTCGGTACGAAGAACTCGTACACCGGATTAGCAATCCGACGCTTTAATCCACTCAGCCATCTCTCCTAATTGAAAATAAAAAAAAAAAAATGACTATGTTACATTACACAAAAAATAATGCTTGAAAAAGCCCGTCTTTACTTGATTTTCTATCTTTACTTTCTATATTCTCTTCTATATTCTCTAGAAGAGAATATAGAAAGTAAATTGATTATATAGCTCATAGAAAATATAGCTTATAGAATTTCTTTTTTTTTATTGTCTTTTGTATTCTATTATATAAATAGATATAACTTTTATCAGCAATTCCATTTCTATCATTTTTCGAAAATTAAAATAAAGAAAGTATTCGAAAGAGATAAAATAGAAAAAAATAAAGAAAAGAATATCTCTTTAATTTCGTTCAACGGGGCCTTTTTTATTTCCACTTCCACGGCCTGGCCTGGTCAGTACCCAGCCGGGCCTTTTTTTGTTCTAATGACCCATACCGCTGAACCGTAGAAAGGGTGCGAACCATACCATAAAAAACGATTTATTTGAATTTGATTTGAAAACCACAAAATGAAATCCTTGTTATTGTATTCAAAGGAACAATAAAAAGAAGGACTATTTCCATTCTTTTGATTGAATCAAGAATCCAAATTTGTATTTGGTGTGTGGATAAAAGTTATTTTGTCGAGCCATATCTGTCAAAATTCGTCCAACAAAAGAAATTGTTTTGAATTATTAAATTTAGTTATTTAAACGAAATAACTCCTCCTTTACGAGGACTCCTGACAAAGACGTCAACGTTCTAATTTCCAATTTTCATTTCATGATTATTTTAAATTTATGTCCTATCTTGATTACATCTGATTCTCTTGTTCGACAAAGGGCCCTTTTTATACAATAATCGCATTGTAGCGGGTATAGTTTAGTGGTAAAAGTGTGATTCGTTCAATTAATCCCCTTAATAGTTAAGGGGTCCTTCAGTTTAATTGATATTTCAATCAAAAACTTTATTTCTTAAAAGGATTCAATTTTAATCCTTTCACTCTCAAATTTAAATAAAAGATTCGGAGAAAAATATCCGTTCTCGTGATTTGTATCCAAGAGTCAATTCGAAATTGACAATTTGGATTATGAAATTGCGAAACATAATTTTGTTTTTTGTTTTTGAATTGGATCAATACTTCCAATTTTTTAAGTATAAGTAAAGGATCCATGGATAAAGATAGAAAAGTCTAGTTCGAATCGTAACTAAATCTTCAATTTTGGTTTTTTATAGGTTAGATTGAAGCAAAATAGCTATTAAATGATCACTCTAGTTTACTAGAGACATCAACGTATTCTATTTTTTTAGTTTAGCTCGGGGGAAACAAAAAACTTTTCCTAAGGATTCTTTCAAATAGAAATAGAGAACGAAGTAACTAGAAAGATTGGTATTGTTATAATCCCACTCTTCTAGAGGGATCATCTAGAAAGCGGATTGTTTTGAATTCATTCAGACAAAAAAAGCTGACATAGATGTTATGGGTCGACTTTTGTTATTTTGCTCCCGGCTTCTCTCTGGGAATATAGCAAACTTCCATAAAGGAGCCGAATGACCCCAAAGTTTCATGTTCGGTTTTGAATTAGCGGCGTTAAAAAGTATGAATCGACGTCTACTATAACCCCTAGCCTTCCAAGCTAACGATGCGGGTTCGATTCCCGCTACCCGCTCCATATGATAATTATATCAGTTAGTATATCAACTCGGCGATGCATTAAGTAAAGTTTACTTAATGCATCGCCAAGTTGAATATGAAAGTCCTGAAATTATATCACATATTCTTTATGCTTTCCGAAGAAGAGATAGGAAAGAAAAATGACGAAAAAAAAAAATAAATAAAATAAAATAAAAAAAAAAATTAGGAATGGGAATGAAAGGCGTCCATTGTCTAATGGATAGGACAGAGGTCTTCTAAACCTTTGGTATAGGTTCAAATCCTATTGGACGCAATTTTTTGCCATTTCCCCATATTCTATTACATAATAATATATTCTTATTCGATTATTATTATTAATAATAAATTAATAATTATTATATTAATAAATTTTGATTTGAAATAATAAATAGAGTAATATATTGAATAATTATTCAAATATTTTATTACTTATATATATTTATATATTATTTTTTTTTTTATTATTAAGTATTATAAAGTAAGAATAAGAGTGGTTTTTTATTTAGAATTGTTCCTGAAGTAGAAAACGTTCCTTTTGTTCCTGAATAGCTTCTTGCAAAAGGGCTTCTGCTTCTTCGGTGAATATCTTGGTAGAAGATATTATTTCTTGGAACTGAGGTTTATTCGTTTTTAAGTAAGTACGTAACTCAACGAGAAATTTTCTTACTTGACCAATTTCTAATGAATCAAGATAACCATTCGTTCCTGTATAAATAGTCATTATCTGTTCTTCCACCGTGAGAGGGGCTGCTTGGGCCTGTTTGAGCAACTCACGTAAGCGTTGACCCCTTGCCAATTGGTTCTGAGTAGCTTTATCGAGATCAGAAGCAAATTGTGCAAAGGCTTCTAATTCTGCGAATTGTGCCAATTCCAATTTTAATTTGCCGGCTACTTGTTTCATAGCTTTAATTTGAGCTGCGGATCCTACTCGAGAGACGGAAATACCCACATTAATAGCGGGTCTGATTCCAGCATTGAATAAATCCGCGGATAAGAATATTTGCCCGTCTGTAATGGAAATTACATTAGTAGGAATATAAGCCGAAACATCTCCCGACTGGGTCTCAACTATTGGTAAAGCGGTCATACTTCCTTCGCCTAACTGCGAACCTAATTTCGCGGCTCTTTCCAAAAGTCGTGAATGCAAATAAAAAACATCTCCGGGATAAGCTTCGCGACCCGGTGGTCTTCGTAATAGAAGAGACATTTGTCGATAAGCCTGTGCTTGTTTGGAGGGATCATCATAAATGATTAAAGTGTGTCGTTCACGGTACATAAAATATTCAGCTAGAGCTGCGCCCGTATAAGGAGCGAGGTATTGTAACGTAGCGGGGGAATCCGCCGTTTCGGCTACCACAATAGTGTAGTCCATTGCCCCCCTCTCCTGGAAAGTATTCACTACCTGAGCCACAGAAGATGCTTTTTGACCAATAGCTACATAAACACATATTACATTTTGCCCTTGTTGGTTGAGAATCGTATCCGTGGCTACTGCCGTTTTACCGGTCTGTCTGTCCCCAATAATTAATTCTCGCTGACCGCGTCCGATAGGGATCATCGAATCAATAGCAATAAGTCCTGTTTGAAGAGGCTCATATACGGAACGTCTCGAAATAATACCCGGAGCAGGGGATTCAATTAATCGAGATTCAGAAGCTGAAATTTCACCTCGACCATCAATAGGTTTAGCCAGGGCATTTATAACACGACCTAAATAAGCCTCGCTTACTGGTATCTGAGCAATTTTTCCGGTTGCTTTTACAGAACTTCCTTCTTGTATCATTAAACCGTCACCCATTAAAACAACACCAACATTAGTTGATTCCAAATTCAGAGCAATGCCTATTGTACCCTCTTCAAATTCTACTAATTCACCTGCCATTACTTCATCAAGACCATAAATACGGGCGATGCCGTCGCCTACTTGAAGTACGGTCCCAATATTTACAATCTTTACTTCTCTATTATATTGCTCAATACGTTCGCGGATAATATTACTAATTTCGTCGGCTTTAATTGTTGTCATAAGTATTTCTTAATTCTTTTTTTTACTTAAAAAAAAAAAAAAAATTGTGCCTACAGTAAAAGGACTAATCAGTTATTTCTTTCATCGCTCCAAACATGCCAATATTGGCACTAATGGTACGTAAATGTAACTCCTTGTTCAAACAACTATTCAGAGTTCCGAGCGCTCCTTGTAAAGCTTGTTGGAAAACCCGTTGTCGGACTTGATTAATTGCTCTTTGTTGTTCAAAATGAATGGTTTCATTTTTGTAATTTTCTAATTGATCCAAAGTCTTATAAGTTGAATTAATCAAATTGAATTTTTCTCGTTCTATCTCAGAGTATCCATTCACTCGAAACTGATCTGCTTCTATTTCTATTTTTCGTAACCGGGCCCGGGCTTTTTCCAGCCGTTCAATGGCCCCTCTCTGCAGTTCTTCTGAATTTCGAATACTATTCAAAATCCTCAGTTTGCGATTATCTAATAAATCACTTAATGAAAGTAGATTATCTTTCCATTCATCTCAAAACTTCGATGATCCCTTCCCGAACCAAACATGAATTTTTCGATTCATTTGGCTCTCCCACTCAATTACGTCAACTACTTATGTATGGGGGGGGTTCCCATATCTTTTTTTAATGTAATGAGCCTATCCTCTCCCTCTCTTCTCTATTCATATTCCAAAATGAATCTTGCGACTGATCCCTAATCCAAGAACAGAATATTCGGAGGACTCTTCTGACCAAATCAAAATATATAATTGTCAGCAAAGTTGTTTCTTTTTTTCTTCAAATCCAAAGAATTCTTCTTACTTTATATGGAGGTCATCGATTCAGCATAAATAAGGGTTGGTTGAAATACCTATTTTTCCAATATTTTCCAATCAAATTTCCAATACCAATAAAAGGCTCAAATCTTTTTATCAACATGAGTGTTTTATATCGAAAAAAAAAAAGTCCAATAATTATTATTAATTATTCATTTATTAATTATTCATTTTGAAAACATTTCTATTCTATAGTAAAACATAGTAGTAGAAAGAGTACCGTGCTGTGTCTGGACTTCAAACTTTAGCTTTAACCATGTTAATGGTCCCACATTATTGGTTTGGTTGATAGAGAATCAAAATAGATTTACCAACAAATCACGAAATGCTATGGTTCTTAAATATGATTTGAAATTTATTCAGAAGTAATTCGCGGAATCATGCACCCTTTTCCCTTTGGTCCTAGTTATAACGAAAAAAAGTGCAGCTGGTTGGGTCCAGCCTATTCTTGAAATAAACAACTCGCACACACTCCCTTTCCAAAAAAGATCAATACACCAAGCACTACACTTAGATTTATTGGATTTGTTGCTAAAATATCGGTATTAAGCCCGAAACTCCCGGCGAATGGCCAGTTAACCAAAGAAACGAAAGAATCGGTTACATTTTTCATATGATCTCCTCTTTTAGATAGACTAAAAAAAAAAAGAACGCTAGTTCTTTTTTTTTTTCTACGTAATATATATTTATTTAATTTATTTGTTTTTTTAGTAATTTACCTATTTCGAAACAGGGTCAAAAATTCGATTTCGAAATCCTTTCTTTGAATTGGCAATTGGGGATTCCCGATAAGAGGGATACTTATTAGTATTAGGGGCCGGGACTCCTGTCCATTGCAAAACCCCTCGTTTGTTGCAGCATCACTTAAAAAGAGGGTTTCCTTTAGACTAAGAAAGGGAAAGAAAAAGGCGAACTGGTATGCCTATCCTAATTCCCCATCCTCAAATCAGTCCTTCCAATTGGAGGAGTTAAATCTTGATAGAATTCAAAAAAGCCAGAAACACGGATATAATAAATAAGAGAAAAAAAATAAGTAAATTGCCCTTCCTATTTCTAGGATTAAACAAAAGGATTCGCAAATAAAAGTGCTAATGCTACAACCAGCCCATAAATTGTTAAAGCTTCCATAAAAGCCAGACTAAGCAATAAAGTACCTCGTATTTTTCCCTCTGCCTCGGGCTGTCTCGCGATCCCTTCTACTGCCTGGCCCGCAGCAGTACCTTGACCAACTCCAGGTCCAATAGAAGCAAGCCCAACAGCCAACCCAGCAGCAATAACGGAAGCGGCAGAAATCAGTGGATTCATGATAAGTCCCTCGCACTAAAATAAAGAAAAACTAAAGAAATCGTTAATGATACAATCGTCCAATAAATTATGACTTAATTATTCCGTCACTAGGATTCGCCCAGCCGAAGTAACTAAGAACTCCCAATTGGCGTAATAATAATATTATTATTGAACCATCAAAACTTTTTAGATATCTCTTTTTTAGTTTCGATCCACAGGCACAACACAGGATTTTTGTAAATCCATACGACTTTTGTTCTTCCATTTCTTTTTTCGGAACCCTTTTTTGAATTCTTCGTTCGTTTTCTTTCTTTCATCTCTTTATTTTTATTGATTCAATTCCCAGTCAAAGCATCAAAGCAAAGACGAAATCGAACAATTTCTAAATTTCTATTAGAATCCCTATCGAAATTCACAATAATCACAAGAGTAGGGTGGATTAGATATATCTTTAGTTCATATATAACTAGCAATATCTAATATCCCATATACATGTCTTTCTTACAGAACGTAAACCAACTATTAATATCTTAGACTCCAAGTATTCGTATCTTAAAGTCAATCGTATTCTCGAACCCCTTTTAAAACTCAAAAAATACACAAGAGTTGGCATTTGATTCCATATACCTAATTATGTACCCCTCGCCGAATCACCCCGTTTTTTATAAATCTCTTTTTTTTTTTCTATTCCTTTTCGTTATCATTATCCACCAGGCTACAATCGAAATAGACGAATTCATTGGGGCGAATCATTGCATAGAACTAAATATCAGTATTTGATTGAGGTACGGCCATGCAATTTATTATATTAATATTCTCTTTTGGTCAATCGTTGAATTGAAGAATTGACTAAAATCAACTAAAAGGGGAATTATTTTATAAAGCATCTTTCTTTTCTTTTTTTTAATCACCCGCCTGTGATACTATAAGAATTTTTATTCAACTTATCACTCTTGGTATTTGCTATTCGAATTGAATGAACAAAAATGAACAAAACAATATAAAGAAAATATTAATTGGCGGGGAGAGGGGGGGATGATATAATAAGGCCAAAGAGGAATTTGAGGAAAAAGATCCTTTAGATCTCTTTCCTACAATTCCCCAATATCGTAATTTTTTTTCTACGACTCTTGATCGTATATGCGGTATTTGTAGATTTATGTTTGGATATGTATTTTTCCTAAGTAGAAGTATAAGTAGATTATCTTGAGTTACGCATCCATTGCCTTTGTTCTAAGCTACAAAAAAAGACTATTTCGAAAACGAGTCAATGATGTCCCTCCATAGATTCGCCTATATAAGCCGCAGCTAAAGTTGCAAAAATAAGAGCTTGAATACCGCTTGTAAATAATCCAAGGAACATGACGGGTATAGGAACCACTAAAGGTACTAAAGAAACAAGAACAACAACTACTAATTCATCGGCTAATATATTCCCAAAAAGTCGAAAACTAAGTGATAGAGGTTTTGTGAAATCTTCTAAAATGTTAATGGGTAAAAGAATTGGAGTCGGTTGAATGTATTTACTGAAATAGCCTAATCCCTTTTTGGAAAGACCCGCATAGAAGTATGCTATTGACGTGAGCAAAGCTAAAGCAACGGTAGTATTTATATCATTCGTGGGTGCGGCTAACTCCCCATGAGGTAACTCTATGATTTTCCAAGGTAAAAGAGCACCTGACCAATTAGAAACAAAATAAAAAGAAACAGAGTTCCAATAAAGGGAACCCATGGGCCATATTCTTCTCCAATCTGAGTTTTGCTCACGTCTCGAATGAATTCAAGGACATATTCGAAGAAATTTTGAGTGGCAGTCGGAACGGTTTGTGGATTCCGAACGGCTATAAAGGCTGAACCTAATAAGATAGCAATTACAACCCAAGAAGTAATAAGTACTTGGGCATGGACCTGGAACCCACCTATTTGCCAATAGAAATGTTGGCCTACTTCCACACCGGATATATCGTATAACCCCCTTAGTGTATTCATGGAACATGATAGAACATTCATATTGCCCTCTGACCGAAATAGAAATTTAAAAAGAATTATTTTGATTCAACCATCTTCTTTTCGACTTGTCTACTTGAATTGTATATTTTGAATATCTGCTAATTGCATAATATCCACCAGGTTTGTCTCTTTTCTTTTGTGCAATTCAGGAATAGTACCCAATCCATAAATCTATGGAGTTACCAAAATAATTTATTTATCTTATTATTAATCAAGGATTTCGTATATAGCTAGAGCGACCCTCACAAATTGCGAATACTAATTTGTTAAGAATTAATCGGATTGAGGCTATAGCGTCATCGTTTGCTGGAATCGAAATATCTGCGAGATCGGGGTCACAATTTGTATCGATTAAACAAATTGTTGGAATTCCCAAAGTGATACATTCTCGAAGAGCCGTATATTCTTCTTGCTGATCAACGACGATTACAATATCGGGTACCCTCGTCATATATTTAATCCCGCCCAGATACGTTTGCAGACGCGATAATTGTCTCTTCAAAATAGCGGCATCCCTTTTGGGAAGACTGTCGAGTCTCCCCCCTTTTTGTTCCGTTCTCAAATCCCTGAACTTGTGAAGTCGCGTTTCTGTAGTGGACCAATTGGTTAACATACCGCCGAGCCATTTTTGATTAACATAATGGCACCGAGCCCTTATTGCAGCTCGCGCGACTAAATCAGCTGCTTTATTTTTAGTACCAACAATTAAGAATTGTTTTCCCCTACTTGCTGCATCAAAAACTAAATCACAAGCTTCTGATAAAAACCGAGCAGTTCGAGTCAGATTTGTAATATGAATACCTTTATGTTTTGCAGATATATAAGGTGCCATTCTAGGATTCCATTTCCGAGTACCATGACCAAAATGAATTCCTGCTTCCATCATCTCTTCCAAATGGATGTTCCAATACCTTCTTGCCATTTCTCCCCCACTTCCTCTTTTTTTTTTAAGAGACGAGGCGCCCTGAAATAAATAATTGTTCCGAGGGAACCTTCTCTTCTACCAGAGAGTGACCATTGATACACGACCCAGGCCATTCATTACTTTCTATTCATTATTATCCTTCGTTCTATTCATTATTATCTTTCTTTTCGTACCATTAAAAAATCAAATGATCACAAATAGTTAAAAGAATTCGCTCCTAGGACTCATTAAACCCTCTAAGCAATTGTGCTCTGATGTATCATGGAAAGTCGTTGAAATGCACGAGTCAAATAATTCTCTGTGGTGTAAGAAAATATCTCTCATTTCCCCCCCGAATAAATTCCCTTTTTGTCTTTCCAAAAGAATGTTGTTATGCTGCCTTGAACAGTGGACTAATCCTTTGAATCCGGTACCGACTGGTATTATCCCCCCCAGAACAACGTTTTCTTTCAGGCCTTTCAACCAATCGATACGACCTCGGAGAGCAGCTTTTGCTAAAACTCGCGTGGTTTCTTGAAAACTTGCTTCGGATATAAAACTTTGAGTATTCAGAGACGCTCTCGTTATTCCCAATAAGATAGCTCGATAACAGATCACTTCTTCCAAAGCGCGCCCCATTCGTTCCGCTCGTAACAATCCAATCAGTTCGCCGGGTAAAAAAATATTAGACATTCCATCTTCGGAAACTAAAACTTTTGATGTTATTTGACGTACAATAATTTCTATATGCCTATTATGGATCTGCACCCCCTGCGATCGATAAACCTTTTGGATCTTATTAACCAAAGAGATACGACTTTGCACTATAGTTAGCTCAGCACCAATCAAGAATCCCCAGGGAATCCCAAGAATTCTTGTTATACTCGCGTTCCAACCCTCAACTCTCTTTTCTAGGTTCATCGATATTGAATCAAGCGAACGCACTTCTAACACCTGTTCTACTTTTGGAAGACCCTGCGTTATATCACCAGATCTCGATTTTTCATATATAAATGTAACTAATGTATCCCCTTCGTAAAGGATTGCTCCATAATGCCCATGAACAGTTGCTCCAGGAGTAGCCAAATAAGGCTTAGCTGATCGTATTACTACAGAGTTAACTTGAACAATTAAAACTTGACCGGATTTTAGGTATGGTCCCCTTTTGGTTATACGTACATTTTCACAAAGAAACTGCCCAAGACTAATTATCGGGGACATTTCCTCACAATAATTAGGCTGGAGAAAATACCAATTCAAATTAAATGGATTCAAAAGGATCTTACTATCTGTATCAGGATTATAAATTTCCCCGGTTTCGTCCATTAAATAATATTTAAGTACTTGAAAAGGCTGTTTTAAATTGTCAAGTTTCAAATATTTAGTTACCGAGATATGATTATGAGTTATTAAATAGTAAAATGAATAAAAATTCGCAATTTGAAGGAATGTTCCTAAGGGTCCCAACGAAGTCTTAATTGGAGTTAGCGAATCTTTTTGAATTGGAATTGATTGTTTTATCACATTGTGATATTTTACATCGTTCAATGGACCCATTCGAAAATAATTAGATGATGATAAAATTATCAAAACTTGGCATTCCTTATTTTTATTCAACAACGTACGAATAGTTCCTTGATTTTGTCTAAGCGATTGTTCAACCCCTGCCTTGCCAAACACGGAATAAAACGGATTGCTATTGGTGCGAGCTGAACCATTATCAGAAATTAATCCTGAACCCGACGGATGATCCCTTTTTCTGAGATACGAAATATTGGATTTCACTAAGTTGATTCTTAGGAAATTTCGAATCAGACCATTTGTACGTACTTCAACAAAGGAAGCACAAACCTCTTCGACGGAAGAACTTTTGTTGTCTTGGTCCCAATTCAACACTAAACACGTCCGAACTAATTGAAGACTTGTATCAGAAATTCCCCCAGCGGCTTTGCCCTTCCCATAAAGGACATAATTGACAACTCGAAATTGCATATTATCCTTTTCCCGCAGCGGATCCTGGGGAAAGAGTGTTGCTAAATTTATACCGTTCGCTATTTCATATGTGACTACGGGTCGAACCAAAACAAAAGACTTTTTCTTTGTAGGTGTGATCCGTTGAACATAGATCCACTTTTTCAATTTTTTTGATTCCTTAGTGGCTTCCTTAAGTTTTGTTTTTTCACTTTCTGGCGGTATCAGGATGCCACTGTGTCGGGATATCTTATCTATCTCTCCGGGAAAATGGATATCTCCCGAAAATATTTTTAGTTCAACCCCTCCCCTTTTTCTCTCCATTCGGACCAATCCGCCCACCCGGCTTCGTATATTTAAAGTGATTTGTGTGTCTACTCCAATGATACTATTATTCCGTACCATTAGGTAAGAAGATTCGGGAAAAATATGCACTTCCTCCGGAATGAAAAAAAGGCGATCTATTTTCATTTGGTATTTTGGCTTAATTTTTTTGAGTCCTCGATACTCAATCAAGTCCTCTTTTTTAACGATTGAATGCGCCCCCAGAGTCCCCCATTTAGTAATTCCGGAACTCTTTCTTCTGTATCGAGGATCGTCGAAATAAGCAAGAATACTATTTCTACGGAAAATACCCCTTACGGGTATTTCAATCGAGATACCTGAATGGGGCATTAGCTCTTTCTCTTGCTCTTGAATCGAGTGGAATGGAATAAGAAATCCATTTCTTTGCCTTTTTGCCAATAAATCCGAATTTGCGTGGAGAATTGCAGGATGGATGAGATTACAATGACCAGTACTTATGATTCTATTAAATCCCGAATAATCAGACATCTCAAGAATTCGACCTTTTTTTTTAGCTAGAAAAATCAGAACTAAAAAATTTGTGTCCCGTTTGATCATTATTCACTGAGAGCGAGAGGCTAGAAATCTCTCTTCGTTCGACAGAAAGAGAATGAATATTCATTTGATCTTGATCCTTGTGGAGTGAAAAAGAAACTACACTAGATCTGCGTGAACCCCCCGACAATATCCATAAATGGCTTGTTTTTGGCAAGAGGTGGACATTACTATATGTAAATTCGGGTGCATGGTACACATCAGTACTCCAGTGCATTTCTCCCTCTGAATCAGAATAAATATGTTTTCGAACCCTCTCTTTAAAATTCAAAGTGTATGCTCCCGCCCGAATCTCAGCAATCACTTGTTCTGATTCGACATATTGATCATTTTGAACTAAAAGAAAACTTTTTGGTGGAATAGTCACATTGTGCATAATATCTTCACCCTCAATAATTACATCCAAATCTATAGAACATAGAAAAGCCGGATGCCCGTGACGTGTGCGCGTGGGATGAACCAAATCCTCATTGAATTTGATTTTACCATTAGAAGGGGCTCGTACATGTTCTGCAGTGCCCCCCGTAAATACGCCGCCGGTATGAAAAGTTCTTAATGTTAGTTGAGTCCCTGGTTCTCCAATAGATTGACCCGCAATAATACCTACGGCTTCCCCCAATTCAACCAGGTCACCATGAGTCGGACTCCGACCATAACATAATCGACAGATCCACGATGTACTCCTACAAGTAAAGGGGGTTCGAATAGATATTGCTTGTGTTCGAAGGGTTATGAGTCGATTGACAAGTCCAATCCCAATATCTTGATTTCTAATGGCAATGGATCGCTGGCCCATATATATATCGTCCGCTAATACACGACCAATTAATGTTTGGCTAAAAACCCTTTCCGACATCATCCTATTTTGATTTTGAGGACTCACAGAAATTCCTCGGACAGTGCCACAATCTGTTCTACGTACAATAATGTGTTGAACTACTTCAACAAGTCTGCGCGTAAGATATCCAGCATCTGATGTTCGGACAGCGGTATCGACAACCCCCTTGCGGGCTCCATAGCAAGAAATGATATATTCTGTTAAAGAAAGCCCTTCGCGTAAATTACTTTGAATGGGTAAATCAATCATTTGCCCTTGGGGATCAGACATTAATCCTCTCATACCCACCAATTGGTGTACTTGAGATGCATTTCCTCTAGCCCCCGAAAAAGACATTATATGGACTGGATTAAAAGGCTCAGTCATCCTAAAATTAGGATTCATTTCTTGTCGCAAATATTCACTTGTAGCATACCATATCTCAATGGATTGTCGTAGTTTTTCTATCGCGTGTACATTCCCATAATGATAGTGTTTTTCCAAAATAAAACTTTGTTGTTCAGCATCTTGGACTAGCCATCGCTTAGAAGGTATCGTTAAAAGATCATCAATGCCTAATGAAATAGATGTAGCAGTGGCTTGCTGGAACCCCAGGGTCTTTACTTGATCCAGGATGTGGGATGTATATGCCATTCCGAAGTGATCTATTAACCTGCTAATAAGTCGTTTAATGGCAGTTCCATCTATCATTTTATTGTGAAAGACCAGACTCACCCGTTCTGCCATAAGTACCTCCGTATTCCGCTGAGTAGGATTCGCCAATGGATTTTAGTCAATGAGTGGAAAACTTCCTTTTCTCGATCTTGATTCGCGTAGAAAGGTCAGCAATGGTGGTCATACTTGAACCGGAAAGGCCCAAGGAGTCGTAGAATTACTTAGTTTAGACACCAGATGATTAGGTACCATATGAGCAGGCCCGGCAAAACCCTTGTATAGCTTCTTCGATTTCTCGATAAAGAGAAATATGGCCCACGGTGGTTCGAATGTATATAGAAAGAATTTCTTTTTTTACACTTCGTACTATTAGATAATGCCCATAAATCTCATGAGAGGTACCCAAAGATTCATAGTGAACTTCGATGGGAGCTTCCCTTGAAGCAATAAGGCGTTGATCTAATCGCCACCGAAGCCACAACGGACTATCTAAATTGATTCTTTTCTGCCGATAAGCTCCAATTGCATCATAGGAATTACAAAAAAGGGGTTCTTTCGTATACGTATAGCTATTATCGTCAATTCTTTCATCTGGATAATTTCTTCGATTCCATGTATTATACCTATTTGCACAAATACCTCGACGATTCCCGCTCGTTAATACATAGAGCCCAATAAGCATATCTTGAGTCGGTATGGAAATGGGATCTCCAATAGTAGGAGACAAGAGATTCATATGAGAAAACATAAGTAACCGAGCCTCTGCTTGAGCCTCTAAAGATAAGGGTACATGAACAGCCATTTGATCCCCATCAAAGTCTGCGTTGAATCCCTTACAAACTAATGGATGTAAACAAATAGCGCGCCCTTCCACTAAAATGGGCTGGAATGCCTGTACGCCCAATCTATGCAGAGTAGGCGCTCTATTCAGCAATACTGGATGTCCCTGCATAACTTCCTGCAGTATTTCCCAGATAATCGGCCCTTTTTCCCGAATTTTACTCTTAGCAACTCCTATGTTCGAAGCAAGGTGTTGTCTAATTAGCCCACAAATTACAAAAGTCTGGAAAAGCTCTATTGCGATTTCGCGAGGCAATCCACATTGATGTAATGAAAGTGAGGGGCCCACAACAATGACAGACCGCCCCGAATAATCGACCCGTTTGCCAAGCAGAGTCTCACGAAATCTTCCCTCTTTTCCTTCAATTACATCTGAAAACGACTTATAAATCTTATTATGACCATCCCTCATTGGCTGTCCACGGATTCCATTATCAAGAAGCGTATCCACGGCTTCTTGTACCAATTTCTCCTGACACATTACCAATTCCCCTGGCGTAGATCTACTTGTTGTTAATAGGTCGATAAGAGTATTGTTCCGATAGATAACTCTTCTATAGAGTTCATTAATATCTGAACTCATTAGTTTACCTCCATCTATTTGAATGATAGGCCTCAACTCGGGAGGAAGAACAGGTAATAGACATAAAACCATCCACTCTGGTTCTATATTTGTTCGAAGAAAATGCTTAGCTAATTCCATGCGTCTAACCAAAAAATCCCTTCTTCGTCCAATTTTTCGATCTTCCCAGTCATTACCGGCGGGCCCTTCTTCCCCTAATTCTTTCCATTCTAACAAGGAATTATCTAGAATAATTCGCAAATCTAGATCGGCTAATTGTTCCCGGATAGCAACTGCTCCAGTAGAAATTTCTCGGTTACGAAATTTATCGAAACCTTGGGTAGTAAAAAAAAGTGGGATGCTGTATTTCCAGGATTGTATTTCATATTCGAATGAACCGCGTAATCGTAAAAAAGTCGGTTTTTTCGCTATAGGCCTAGCAAAAGAAAAATTGGGATAGGACCCTATCCTATGGGATCTCCCCCCCATCAAAATCGGACATGAGCGTTTCTTCTCATCCGGCTCAAGTAGTTACGCCAAATAAGGATAAAGAAAGGGATTCTCGCTTTCAAATTCTATAAAAAACCCCATACCCAAAACAACTACTCCTTACTCAAGTTCCCAGTAAAGACCAAGCAACATTTCATTGATTCATTCTTCTTTTCCTTTTATTGAGATTTTCGAAATTCTTTATTCAATTATAAATTACGAAACTGAAATGTGAAATTCTTGAGTAGTCTACTTCCCCCCGAATGACAAATCCCCTTACCTTAAATTAAATAAATTAAAGGAAAGAAGTGCCTTGGAATTCATAAGGGATTTTTTTGTCTATGTATCGTTCCTTTCGATCTTTTAGGTCCTGCTTCACCTCGACGGTTATGCCACGATATACTTAAAGCCTATATGCGATGTATAGACTCCCCCAACCATGACATATTTGCTTACTTGAGGAACAGAATTTCATTTTTTTTTTCACGAGGTACAACTAGAAATTCTTATTTATTTTTTACTGAATCGACCATAGACCAATTCCCCTTTTTCGTTTTTGGGGGGAGTATTGAATACACCCATCGGTCTGAGCTTCATGTGACTCCTCCAAAGAGACATGTCAGGTTCAGGGCATCCCAATTCGATTGCCTGGGATGACAGTTTCATATTTCGAATCTGTAAAATCAAAATTTCGATCAAATCACACATCGCAATATACTAGGCCTTCTAATTCTTTAAGAGGTTTATCTAAAAGATTCGCGATATAACTAGGAAGACGTTTCAAATACCACACGTGGGTTACTGGGCATCCCAGTTTTATGTATCCCATTTGATATCTTCGTATCCGAGAATCAACAAATTCAACCCCACATTGTTCACAAAATTGCGGGTCTTCTTTTTCATCTCCGATTATTCGATAATTTCCACAAGCACAAATTCCACTTTTAATAGGCCCAAAAATTCTTTCACAAAATAATCCATCTTTTTCCGGTTTATTGGTTTTGTAATGAAAAGTATAGGGTTTTGTCACTTCTCCAATTATCTCTCCATTAGGTAGGATTTTATTGGCCCAAGCGCGTATTTGTTGAGGAGAAACTGATCCAATTCGGAGTTGTTGATGTTTATATCGATCAATCATAGAAGAAAATTTTTGATTCATTCCGATTAAGCTTCCTTCTTATTAATCTGGAAGTTTTTCTCAGATACAACAAAATGATTCAGTTCCAAAGCCAAAGATCGTAGTTCTCGAACGAGCAATCGAAAAGATTCTGGAGCATCTTCCGGGTTAGGTATTGTTTCTCCAATGATTGTAGTACCAAGTACTTCTTGGCGCGCTCTAATATGATCAGATTTATAAGTAAGCATCTCTTGTAAAATATGAGCAACACCAAAGCCCTCTAGAGCCCAAACCTCCATTTCTCCTACCCGTTGTCCCCCTTGTTTGGACCTTCCTCTAAGGGGTTGTTGGGTAACAAGTGCATAATGCCCACTGGAACGTCCGTGTACTTTATCATCAACTTGATGAATTAATTTCAAGATATAAGGCTTTCCTATTAGAACAGGTTCTTCAAAAGGATCTCCCGTTCGTCCATCAAATATTCTGCTTTTTCCCGGGTATTCCGGCTCAAATACCCATGGATTCGCGGTTTGCTTACTGGCTTCATATAATTCAGAAAACACGAGTTTTCTCGAAGCCTCTTGTTCATATCTCTCATCAAAAGGTGCTATTCGATAATGTCGATTTAGCAGACCCCCCGCTAACCCGAGCGAGCATTCAAATATCTGTCCTACATTCATTCGCGAGGGTACTCCTAGTGGGTTGAAAACCATATCAACAGGCCTTCCATCTTGCAAATAAGGCATATCCTGTCTAGGCAAAATTTTTGAAACGATACCCTTATTTCCATGTCTTCCAGCTACTTTATCACCTACTTTGATTTCACGTTTCTGTGAAATATATACACAAATCGTTTCTGGATTATAACTAGAACCCCCCTTTTTCTGGACCCATCTCACATCAATAACGCGACCCCTACCACCTATAGGTAGTTTTAGGCAAGTTTCCTTTGAAGTGGATACCTGAATGCCAAGTATGGCCCGTAATAATCTATCTTCCGGAGCATACGATGATTCTTTCGCCGCCTGAGGCGTTAATTTACCTACTAAAATATCGCCGGTCTCTACCCAAGATCCCAGCATCACAATTCCATTTTTGTCTAAATTGCGGAGTAACCGGGCTTCTAGATGTGGTATTTCATTAGTGATCCTTTCGGGACCTTGACTTGTCACATGAGTCTGAATTTCGTATTTCCGTATGTGAAAAGAAGTATAAATATCTCTATATATCAGACGTTCGCTAATAAGTACCGCATCCTCAAAATTGTAGCCTTCCCATGGCATATAAGCTACTAATATGTTTTTCCCTAAAGCGAGTTCGCCGCCAACTGTAGCGGCACCATCCGCTAAAACTTGGCCCTTTTTAATGCATTTACCCCGCCCAACCTGGGGTTTTTGATGCATACAAGTATTTTTGTTTGAACGTTGATACATAATTAATGGGATACTATATGTATTACCGTTTCCCGATAAAACAATCTTGTCAATATCGGTATAAATGATCTTTCCCTCGTGTTCGGCTATAGCGGGAACCCCTGAATCTAGAGCCACTTGAGGTTCCAACCCAGTTCCAACAATGCACTTCTCGGACCGAACGAGCGGAACTGCTTGGCGTTGCATATTAGAACTCATTAAAGCCCGATTCGCATCATTATGCTCGATAAAAGGAATGAGGGAAGCCCCAATAGAAAAATATTGGAAGGGAAAAATACTTCGAAGATGAACCTGTTCCCACGCAATAGTCAGGAACTCTTGACGGTATCGAGTCGGAACAACCTGTTCTTCCGGACTACCCTGATTCAGTGCCAAAGAATTTCCTGCCGCTACCATATAGTATTCATCTCTACTTGGTGATAAATAAAGCATCCGTACTTTTTTTGATTTTTCAAAGATTTCATAAAACGGGCTTTCTAGAGACCCCCAATAACCAATTCTCGCATGAATTGCTAAGGATCCAATAAGTCCAACATTGATTCCTTCGGACGTGTCAATTGGACAAATGCGGCCATAGTGACTAGGATGGATATCTCGTACCCGAAAACTCGCAGTTCGCCCTGTCAATCCTCCGGGGCCCAAATAACTCAATTTTCTCCCATGAACTATTTGTGTCAATGGGTTAGTTCGATCCAAAACTTGAGATAATGGATGTAATCCGAAAAAAGAATCATAAGTGGTTGTTAAGGGAGTTGAAGTTACCAAATTTTGAGGAGTTGGCATCAATTTATGCCTAATTGCTCCACATATAGTTCCTCTAATCACATTTTCTAACCGAACCAGGGCCAATCCGAATTGATCTTGTAAAAGATTCGCGACAGACCGAATACGTTTATTTTTCAAATGATTCATATCGTCAAGTGTACCCATTCCAAATTTCAGTCCAATCAAATGATCGACAGCTGCCAATACATCTCGTGGTAACAAAAATGTATTGTTCTGAGGTATATTCAGATTCAGTCTCTGGTTCATATTTCGTCTACCAATCTTTCCTAATTCACATCTTTGGTGAAAAAATTTCTTTTGTAATTCCTTACATAAGGATTCCGAAAATACCGGATCTCCGCCTACACAAGCAAATTGTTGATAAAACTCCAAAATGGCATTTTCTTTTGATCCAATTTTTTTTTCTCCTTATTCGTCAGGAAAGACAAGAAAATTTCAGGGTAGCAAATATTCTCTAGAATTTCTCGTAGATTCGAACCCATAGCTGCTGATAGAACTAGAATAGATACTTTCTGTTTCCTACTCACACGAGCCCATATCCTTGCTTTTCTATCAATCTCTAATTCGAATCTTCCCCCCCAATCAGATATTATGGTGCCTGTATAGACCGAAATTCCGTTATGGCCCAATTCTGACCGATAATAGATACCGGGACTTTGCAATATTTGATTGATGACAATTCTGTATATTCCGTTTACTATAGAAGTTCCCAAAGAATTCATTAGAGGAATGTTTCCAATAAAAATAGTTTGTTCCTGCATGTCCCCTCGGCTTTTCCAAATTAATCCTGCGGATACATATAATTCAGAAGAATACGTGAATGATTCATATACAGCATCTCTTTCTTTTAGCAAGGGTTCTACCAATTGATATGTTTCCACAAATAATTGAAATTCAATTTCTTGATCTGTATCTTCAATTTTTGGAAACTTATAAAGCTCTTCTGTTAAGCCCTGATCAATGAACCTACAAAATCCTTCAAATTGTATCTGATTCAACCCAGGTATTGTAGACATTCCTGCATTTCCATCTCCGAGCATTTTGAATTTCCCATTTATCAAAAAATCCCATTCGTTTCTCATTCTGCATCGATTCATATGATTCGATGCAGAATGCTGGAATTTAGATTCTGTTTACTGAATCGCATGAAATTTTACCCAACTCCATATAGATGGAATGTATGAAATACGTATGAACGGGGGAAAAAGGATGATTTTATACTTAATAAAATTGGAATTTCTAAGAGACAGATCCAAATGGAAAGGAAGCGATAAATTCCACTTAGACTTACGGAGTTTTGTATAGAATCAAAAAAATAATTCAATTTATACCATTATTATGATATTCCAATCCGTTAGGATACCAGAAAAATAAACGTCGTGATTTGATCTATTCGCTAAGATAAAGACATAAGAATCAGACACAATATACCAGCGTAAAGCTCATTTTTTTAGCACTTACCTTTTTCGTGGATTCCACTGTTCAAAAAATGATTTGCGAAGAACCCCCTTTTTATTTTTTTAGTCGAATTTTTAGAATAGGATTGAAGTGCGTAAGACGGCTTGTATTTAGTAAACCCGTGCCGATATAGCTATCTATATATACATCGCCCCCCTTTATTGCATAGTTCGCTTCGGGACAGCGCATGTCGTGCTCTATCAAAATTTCGATTTTCTCTTCAATCTAAATTGCAGTACGACAATTTTCGGCAAATTCCCTATAGAGAGGCATCAGACACAGATAAGATAACCAATAAGCTAGCCGCGAAACGATTTATGTTTGGGGTTTACATATACTCATAATTGCTGTTATAATTGAAATGGAGAAGGCTTTTTTTATAGAAAAAACCAATATTGATTAGGTAGGTATCAATTTTGATTTTCTTCTATCATTAGGAAACACAATTTACAATTAAAATTTAAATCCAAGAGTTGGTCACGAATTTACAGTCACTAGTTAATGGTTCCAATTTGTCCTTAATTTTGGCTTTTGTGACTGAAAATGCACATTTCTTTTTTCATTTTTCAATAGAAAAAAAGAAAGAGAAAAGAGAGGGATTAAGATGTTGTGTGAGATACTATAAAATCAATTGAAGAACCGGAGCCGATCCAAAAAAAGGACATATTTTTTTTAGGCAAGGAATTAAGAAAAACGAGATTTTATATGGACGTACACAAAAAAAGAAAAGACATTGAGTACCCCCCCCAAACAAAACAAGCAAAGGGGGAATTTTTTCATCTATTTTGTATCGTTTTGGCGGCATGGCCGAGCGGTAAGGCGGGGGACTGCAAATCCTTTTTCCCCAGTTCAAATCTGGGTGTCGCCTGATCAACAAACGATAAGACTCGCAATCCCTTATTCTGCTTGGCTGGTCTAACTCGCCGAATCTTTTCCAGCAAAGTACGCGACTCTTGACATTTTCGTGATTCGAAATAGCTGGGGTTTCTGTTCTTTTTTTTTCTGTTCCTTAAACTTAAAGTGCTGTTAATCCTTGCATTTAGGATTCACGGAAAGATTATAGTAGTAGAAGCGCTTTCATATCAAATCAAGAGTTACCGATTTATTTCCACTGCTAATTGCTAATGCAGGGTCTACTGACCGGGTCTTGAATTAGATTGAAAAGCCCGAGGGAGAATCGAATTAATCGTTATGGAAGGGGCGGGAGATACTTTGTATGCAGTATACAGACTCATAAGAGTCTCTGAATGCACGGGCATTCAATCAATATTCGATTGGACGGATAATTGGCTTTTACTTAATGATAATAAAGGGCAACAAAAAAAACGAGGAGTTCTTATTATTACTACAGATTAGGTAACACTCCCTTTGATACTTCCAAAGAAAAGTGCGACTGTGTATTTTGTTTCATTTTTCCGGATTCTACTAGAAATCATATACGAACTTGTTCTAAGTGGATTTATTGGAGCGTTTCATATTTAGTGGAGTCTTTCATCAAGGGCGTTGGGCCAGAATCCCTTTTTGACTCTGCGCCAGTGATTCCACTATTATTAGGAAACAATAATAGAATAAATTCTTCATATTCATAGAGATAGGGGACATAATTCACATGGATATAGTAAGTCTCGCTTGGGCTGCTTTAATGGTAGTCTTTACATTTTCCCTTTCGCTCGTAGTATGGGGAAGAAGTGGACTCTAGAGATACTACTAATTGAGTTGGGGAATCAAACTGTATCACTTTTTTTATAGATCGTTCTGCAAAGCCTTTTTAATTATATTAATTATTTAATAATTAATATAATAATTAAATTCAGTAATTAAATTCCATTTAGAATTTCGAAATTGAATTAATCAAAATACCTTCATTTCGGAATTCTATTGGCTTGGATTCTGGCGAGGTAATTGTATTCGATTCTATTATGAATAGAATACAATTCATAATATATATGAATAATGCTCTTTCAGAATCCAAATCAAACCGATATTTCCAAAATTCCCCTATTTCTATTTTGAAAGGAAGGGGGATACAGATCATAGGAATTTTATTCCAACCGAAGTCTTCCTAGATTTTCTATTTGGTTTTTCTGAACCGGCCCTTGCCAGAGTTCTCTATGGACAATGGGGAAGAACGCGGAAAACCGGACCCCCCTTTTTTTTATTGGACTGTTCAAAGAGAAAAGAAAGGGTTCACGATTTAATTTGAATAGTTAATAATAATAAGATTGTGCTTTGGTCAAGTCACATATTTCGCACTTACCACCGATTTTATTATTTTTTATTATTTGAGTATTTTAGAAATTTGCTTTCTGCTATGCTTTATTGACCCGTTTCATATCATGGCTCCAGGGTTGACAATCGCCGGGGTACCCCTTTTTGAAATCGGAAGAAGTTATAGAATAGAACTCCTTGGATCATCTGTCAACCGCTCAATCAACGACTTCTTCGGAATGCTAAAAAAACGATTACTTTATTTCTTTCCTATTTCATTTTCTTTTATTAACTTGATTTTCTTTTAGTAATATATGCCCAAATTTGTTTTTCTTTCATCGATTTGATTCTTTTTTTTATTTTTAATGGATACCGAGATTCATATTGAAAATAATCTGAAATAAATAAATTTGAAAATCGTAAGAGCAGCCTTTCGATTATTTCAGATTGATTGGAATGAACAAAAAGAAAATACAAATAGACGAAGCAAAGAAATAGAATTGAGATACTATGTATCTATTAACATGTATAAGGATCCATATCCATATTGTAGATTGATCTCTATTCAGTTTCTATCTTTATACATAAAAAAAATAAAAATAGATAGTATGGTAGAAAGATTCATATATGAATCTTTCTACCATACTATCGAATCTCATAGGCTACTGCTGATTCTAGTCCGTTGGTTTCATTTAAGACTAAGACATGAAATTGAAATTTGTTTCTTAAATCCTTGATAAGAACTAAGAAGTCAAGTTTCGTTCAAATTAATCACTTTGACTGACCGTTTTTACGTATATTATAAGCAAAAACGCAGTAGGAACTAGAACGAACAGTGTAGTAGCAATAAATGCGAGAATATTTACTTCCATAGTCTCATCGTTTGGTTTTTTTTTACTTCGCAATAACTCGGGATTTAATCCCATAGAGATGATAACCCTTTCGCTTGTAAATTCAATGGGATGAATTACATTTCGATGATAGCGAATGGGATCAATATCATGAATAACAATATTTGACTGTCAAGTCGATTCATCGTCGAGAATTCAATAGTATAACATAGGCAGCTCTTTTATCCACACACCAAATACAAACTTTGATTCCTGATTCAATCAAAAGAATTCCTTTACTTTAATACTAATACTTTTTTAATACTAATACTTTTTTTATTTACCAGTCTTTTCCAGTCTGTCTTTTCTATAATCGACCGCCTTACTTGTACAACCCCCTAACCGCTTTACACTTTCCTTGTTTACAAAGGGTTTAGAAAAAAACCAAACAAACAATCGAAACGAAATAGAAAAAGAAAAAGGGAAGGGGTTAAGTTCTAAACCCCTTTTCATTTTCTTTTTTTCAAGAAAATTATATCATTAAAAAAAAAAACGAAAAAGAAGTGTGATAAAGACGAGTCCCAGTATAAAAGAATCGAATATTTCATAAAATTGACTATTTTATTTAGATTTATTTAGAGTTTCTTCTTCTTTGGCAATACGCTTAAAAAAGATTATTCATTCCCTCTTCGGGAGGGGTTGGCGCCTTGCTTGATCTTTATTTTATTAAGAATATCATCCCCCCTCCCTTGGATTAGTACTAGAACGTATCCCTCAAAAGTTCGGCGTGAAATTTGAATGAGATAAATTCTTTCAAATTCAAACTAGTAATTTAAGTTAGCCAAACTAGAAACCAGAAAAGAAGATACTTTGAATCTTAATCTTAAAAGTATTCTATCAAAGTAACGATCTTAAATTCAGTTGTGTATACGCTCCCGGGAACGATATGGTACTCGATTCCATTCCATACACAGATGGGGGACAGTCAAAAAAACCAGACCCCCTACGGTAGCTCTTGGAATCCTGAATATGATGCTACCAATAATTGTAGCAATTCGCACATGTCTCTTTCTCATCAATCGGTACTAGTTGATGAGAAATCGAAATGAAAAAGAAAAAAGAGCAAAGGAGAGCAGTAGGCATGAAATTCTACCATTTTATTTTGCCCCAGTTTAACAGAAACGGCGAGATATATTGATTGTTTTTTTTATTGGATTTGGATCCGTCGGGACTGACGGGGCTCGAACCCGCAGCTTCCGCCTTGACAGGGCGGTGCTCTGACCAATTGAACTACAATCCCGGGGCGGTAAAATGTACCGAATACCTATTTTTATGATTTCATTCAAACAATTTCATTTATATTTAGATAAATATCGACGTGTTGGAACCGAGACGTGAGTGAGATATTGATATACACACGGATATACACTTTAGTGAGAGCGGCACGGATTCCTTTCGTTATTGCCAAATCAATTGATAATTCGTTTTTCAATGTCCCAAAAAAAAAGAGTCTTTTTTTGCGTTACTTTATTCTTTTCATTAGACTTTATGCTTTCGATTTCATGATCCTGATATGAATCTAGATCATTATTAGCAAGATCAGAATTTATGGGAACAAATAAATGGAGCAAACAAAATAAATAAATAGCGGTAGGGATCTATCGGAGAATTGGACTCTTTTGATTCTTGAGTCTTTCGTATCTGGCATTTCTGGAAAACAAAGGGGGTTATATCATTTCCTGTTGGATCAGCGAATTATTGGGCCGAGCTGGATTTGAACCAGCGTAGACATATTGCCAACGAATTTACAGTCCGTCCCCATTAACCGCTCGGGCATCGACCCAGGAAGAATAAAGTCTAGGCTTATTTATAATCCACGATCAACTTCCTTTCGTAGTACCCTACCCCCAGGGGAAGTCGAATCCCCGCTGCCTCCTTGAAAGAGAGATGTCCTGAACCGCTAGACGATGGGGGCATATTTGCCCGACTGCCATCATACTTAGTATGAACAGTTTTTTGAAATTGTCAATATAATGGAATGGGATGACTAACTCTAAAGTAAAGGATCTTTCCACCTTTTCTGATCCCATACCAATAGCTTTTTTTGATTCGTCCATCAATCGCTCATTCTAATCGCCATTCTAGTCTAAAATCGAAATCTATTATAGAAATTGCTATAAATAATAATAAAAATAAAAATAGGCCGAAAGACGAAAGTAGAGGACTCTTTTGGGAAGTGATTGGTCCGACATAAAAGAAGATTTTTTCTTCATTTCTTCCACTTAACTTTCATTCATTTATCCACTCCTTGGTAAGATGAGATCGGACTATTCCTATATCGCCCTAAGCTGGGAAATTCACAAATGAGAAATCCGAAAATCTGGGAACGGGGATTAAGATTAACAAGTTATCAATTTTTTTTTTTTTTTTTTTCTTCTAAAATTTGGGTTCGGGGAACAAACAGAATCTCTTTATCACATGTGAAATCCGGTGGATCTATGTCGAATTGGTAGGTCCATGTATCCATGTATCAATCAAATAAGTTTCGTTCCGTTCTGATGGGGTCAGATCAATTTAAGTCAATTCCATTAGGGTCGGTCTTGAAATTAGGGTCGGTCTTGAAACACTTCATTTCATTGAT
>NC_037463.1:227500-230000 GCF_022201045.2 Citrus sinensis | reverse complement strand
AACTTCTGGAACTCGAATGAAAAATAAACAATAAAATTATATTATTTAAAATTCGATTATTAGATAGAACGAAAAATTATATTATTATAAAAAAAATAAGATTAAAAAATAATAATAATCGAAATTAGATAATTAGAATCTATTTAATAGAATTCTGATAAAGATAATATAATTATCTAATAATTAATAGAAATATATATTATTAATAGAAAAATATCTATATATTAGAAATAAATAGTAATATAATAATTAATAGAAATAAAATATTGAAAACTATTCAATAATGAATATTAATTAATATTAATTAATATTGAAAATTGCAATATGTACTTGGCTTTCATTTAAATTGGTTTGGTAGTGGAATTTGATGGAATTACCCTGAAGAGAGTATCTGGCCTAACTCTGGATAAAGATTTTCCAGCCATTTCAAGGAAAAAATGCGGATATAGTCGAATGGTAAAATTTCTCTTTGCCAAGGAGAAGACGCGGGTTCGATTCCCGCTATCCGCCAAGGTAAAGTAATGTAGTTAATAGGATAAACGACTTCTTAGTTAATAGGATAAACGACTTCTTATAGTTGACCGTGATAGTATAGCGGTTCTATCTTTCCACCCCAAAGAAAAAAAAAAAAAAAAGAAGAAAAGTGCTAATTAATAGTTAACAGAATCAAACCTCATTTTTTTGTCAAAAAATAAAAAATGTTGCGGAGACGGGATTTGAACCCGTGACCTCAAGGTTATGAGCCTTGCGAGCTACCAAACTGCTCTACCCCGCGATGAAGAGAAGGACTGGGAAGAACTAAGAAACAAACAAGGATTGAATGCGCCCCTTTTCCATACCCGTACAAATAGAATAGCCTATTTGTACAGAATGGTAAAGGGGCCGCCTCTATGATGATAGATCATAGAAATCCAATCGAAAAAAGAAAAATGAAGGATATTTTAATCCTTACCAACTTGATCTTGTTGCCCCCGGCAACAAACACGCATGAACCATTTCACGAAGTATGTGTCCGGATAGTCCAAAGTCTCGATAGTTAGCTCTCGGCCTTCCGGTCAAAAAACAACGTCGATGAAGACGGGTAGGTGCACTATTACGCGGTGAGGATTGTAACTTTCCATGAATTTTCCATTTATCGCTCAACGATGGAGCTTTGTTTATTTCTTTTTTTGAGGATCGACGAATCAAATGATATTTTTGTTCCAATTTGTGCCTTTTCTTTTCCCTCTGAATCAAACTTTGCCTTGCCATAGCGGTTCCGTCCCTATTATTATCAATGATACAAGTCGGATCCTAGATGTAGAAATATAGCTGTAGAAATATAAGAAGGCATACCCCTTCTCTACCGAAAGAAATGATATTATCGCGCGGATACAAGACAGAAAGAATTAACCAAATTTGCCCGATGTAGAGGCAATCAAGAAAGCCGCATAAGTGAATATATAACCTACAGAGAAGTGGGCTAATCCAACCAATCGTGCTTGCACAATGGAAAGGGCCACTGGTTTATCTCTCCATCGAATCAAATTAGCTAAGGGTGTGCGTTCGTGAGCCCACGCTAAAGTTTCAATCAATTCTTGCCAATACCCGCGCCAGGAAATTAAAAACATAAATCCAGTAGCCCAAACAAGATGTCCAAATAAGAACATCCACGCCCAGACTGATAAACTATTCATACCAAACGGGTTATACCCATTGATAAGTTGGGAAGAGTTTAACCATAGATAATCTCTTAACCATCCCATCAAATAAGTGGAAGATTCATTAAACTGTGAAACGTTACCCTGCCATAACGTGATGTGTTTCCAATGCCAATAAAAAGTAACCCACCCAATGGTATTTAACATCCAGAAAACTGCCAAATAAAATGCGTCCCAAGCCGAAATATCACAAGTACCGCCTCGTCCCGGACCGTCGCAAGGAAAACTATAACCGAAATCCTTTTTATCTGGCATTAACTTAGAACCCCGTGCATCTAAAGCCCCCTTTACCAAGATCAATGTAGTTGTATGTAAACCTAGAGCAATAGCATGATGAACCAAAAAGTCTCCAGGGCCTATTGTTAAGAATAGAGAATTACTATTCTCATTAACAGCACTTAACCAGCCAGGCAACCATATGCTTCGACCCGCATTGAATGCAGGGCCATCCGTTGAAGATAAAAGTACATCGAATCCATATGAAGTTTTACCATGAGCAGATTGTATCCATTGGGCAAATATCGGTTCGATCAAGATTTGTTTCTCCGGAGTACCAAAAGCAAGCATGACATCATTATGAACATAAAGTCCCAAAGTATGGAACCCCAGAAACAAGCTGGCCCAACTTAAATGGGATATAATAGCTTCCTTATGGTCTAACATTCTTGCCAATACATTATCCTCATTCTGTTCCGGATTGTAATCTCTAATAAAAAAGATAGCTCCGTGAGCAAAAGCTCCTGTCATGATGAATCCCGCGATGTATTGGTGATGAGTATATAACGCAGCTTGAGTAGTAA
>NC_037463.1:207500-222500 GCF_022201045.2 Citrus sinensis | reverse complement strand
GTCAAGTAATCGTGACCCGCCGAAGACTGGAGCCTCGTAACATGTTGACGAAGACCTCCGAACTGAGGGTTCGATCAGTAGAGGGGACGACTTTGCCTCCCCGGAAGAAGAATAGCCCCGCTCTCTCTCTAGCCGACTGCTCCCGTTGATCATATAACTGGGAGGGAACGTGTCACATTAGAGGTGAACGATCAGAGATCTAATCACCACGATGAGGCTGGTCCCTCTTTTAGTAGACTCAGCTATGAATATGAATGAAGAAATGAATGCCGG
Organism: Citrus sinensis; assembly: GCF_022201045.2. Classification (NCBI taxonomy): domain Eukaryota; kingdom Viridiplantae; phylum Streptophyta; class Magnoliopsida; order Sapindales; family Rutaceae; genus Citrus; species Citrus sinensis. The sequence continues at coordinate 222,227 of NC_037463.1, read as the reverse complement.
GCTCTTTCTTTCACTGCTAACCCCAAGAAGTTTCTTAATGCTGATACTTTCTGTTTCGTCGAGCCTCGAGCTTGTGGTCCTCCTTTGAGTGTGGGTTCAATTGGATGAATCCGTCAAGTCAAGGTCAACGTACGTAGCAGCAAGGATGATGCATCGCCTATTTATTTATCGTTCTCGCTCGGGAGCCAAAACGAACACGCCTGCTACCTACTGTACTGGACCTTCGACCAGGCATTCTACCCTTGTCGAATCGGAACCAACCACCACTGCATTGCGCTCGAACAGTTGAGCGGCCAGCAACTTCCGTACACAGATATAGATTCATTCTTCGTAACTGGTCCAACCTCACAACCCTTCGCGGGTTGGTCAGAAGTCAGTCTTGTTTGGAAAGACGGAATTAGACAAAGAAAAGAGAGTGCTCGACCGGAACAACGGCCAACAAGTAATTACATAGATAACTGCTCCTCCCTTTCTCCCTCTTTAAGGTAAGGCTTTAAGGCGAACCGTATGGCGGCTGGAAAGAAAGACGACCTCACCTTCTCGTAGATGGTGTCAGTGAGAGCAACTTTAGTATTCCCCGTTGACCTTCTTTTGTAGATAGAATCTTCAATGAGTGGAAACAAGCAACCTTACTAATAAAGGTGCTTGTTGACTAAGGCCGGCTTTCGAGCCCAAGCCCCTTGTATAGTATAGTCTAGGTTGGGTGCTTGAGCGCATCTTTCTCATATCGATCAAGGCTTTCCTTGAGTTTTCAATAAGGGGCGCGTTAGCTAGGCCGTTTTCTTGCAGGAGTGCTAACGCGCGCCCTTACGTTTTCTTCGCTTGCTCTGCAGTACGAGCACAGAGCCGCGCTCCTTTAATATGATGAGAAGAAGAGGGAATATGGAATATTCTCGACCAAAGGGAGAGGGAATCTTTTTTTTTCTTTTCCGCACCAATCCTTATTTACTACTACATCTTTTTTGGGGTGTATAGCTCAGTTGGTAGAGCATTGGGCTTTTAACCTAATGGTCGCGGGTTCAAGTCCTGCTATACCCAAAACCTACCTTACACTATACTATTTGTAAGGATGCGTAGTAGCGTTCAAAGATCACTCTTTGGCCTGACCAATGCTCCTGCCACTTTCTGTAATTTGATGAATTTTGTTTTTCGCTCTACATTGACCCCTTCCCTTTTCTTGTTGTTTACCTCGATGATATCGTGGTATACAGCCGGACCCTTGAAGAGCATGTTCCACATTTAAGATTAGTCCTGGCCGTGAGCATGAATTGTATTTGAAGCAAAGCAGGAAAAATGCAGCTTCGCTCAGACAGAGATTAAGTTTTTATCGTATTGGGGGTTGCCAGAAAAAAAGTAAAGGCTATTCTTGAGTGGCCTACGCCCACTAAGGTCACTGAATTGAGATCTTTCTTGGGTTTGGCAAACTATTATCGGCTTTTTATTGGTTATTCGAAGAAAGTAGTAGTGTTAACAGACTTTTTGAATGAAGAAAGACCAGAAACAGAAAAGGTTTTGGTCTCCTGATTGTCAAATGGCGTTTGACAAGCTGAAGAGAGCCGAGCGAACCAGTGCTTCAGTTACAAGATTATTCTCGCGGTACACACCGATGCCTCAGATTGAGCCGGGTACTTGTTCAAGGAGGGCATCCGGTAGCATTCGAAAGCCGAAAGCTAAGCAAAACAGAGAAGAAAAAAGTATACCCGTTCAAGAGAAAGAAAAGAGATGACAGCAGTAGTTCATAGCCTCAGGATATGGCGCCTTTTAACTGTGCAGGAGAAGAATGCTGTCTTTAGAGTGTTAGACAACAAACTATCTTAAGAGGGCTCTGTATGTGGTAGACAAATGGGTTAATGATCACCAAATGGATGAGGTTCAACTGCATATTCTGAATCTCTCCTTCTCCAGACACTGCTTCAGTCTATAAGTATAGTTTTATTCTTCTCGGCCCTCAGGACGACAATTCCACAAAGAATCTTGTAGAAGTTGCCATTGACTTGACCAGGAGCACGCTTGTAGAAATCTAACATCGTCCTCACGAAAGGATGAAACGGCAACCTAAGACCAGACTGAAATTGACCAAAAGCAAGACTTATCTAACCCATATCGCAGGGGTTCACCTAGAGAGTTCCCCCATTCGACATGAATGCAAGGTGGAATGCTATAAAGTAAAATACTTGAGTCCCTCTTTGGGCTCTTTGGACTCAGCCTCAACGAAAATCCTCTTCATCTAGAGCGGGGATCCAAACCTGAGCCCCCTGCTCATGCCCCTGAATACCTAATGGCGGATCTACGACACCCGCCGCAAACCCATCTCTCATTAGCGAAAGCTACCTACCTGGTTTTGCTGCCAGTATAGCACGGTGCTCTTTTTTAGTGTCTTTCTCTATATTCGCTGAACACTTCCAATACCTCACCACACCGATTTCACAGCTCGATTAGAGCAGCTCGACTTTCTTCGCAGCTTTCGAGCCCCTTTATTATATTAGTAAGATAGGGCGAGAGAGGAACGAACTGAACCAAGATTCGAAGACAGAAAACGAGAGTAAAGGTCCTTTTTCTCGTTGACTGGCCCTTGTTGCACTTACTTCATCCTTCTGTTTACTTTACTCTTGCTGAAGTTTGGTTATCGCCCGCTTCTTCCCTTGCGTTGCGGGTCTGATTTTGATGAACTACTCGGGACCACTGCTCGCCTGACAGCTTTTGCTGCTCAACCCGATACCACCGCTTCTCGTACCTTACTACCCCTATCTATAAAGCTGCTCTACCTGGCGCTCACTGCTCATTGCCTTCTTTCTTGTAGACTGGTAAGATGAACGAGAGCCTGTGGCTTTTCGACTTTCTCGGCATGATCTTGCAACTTTTGGAGCCTACCTTTGAGCCCCTGAATCAATTCAACAAAAAGAGGTAAAATCCCCTACCCTAGTTGGGCTGTCTTCGAGCAAGCTCTTAGCTTTCATCGTGAGTGAAAGAGGAATTGAGGCTGATCCAGCTAAGGTGAAAACCATTGTGAATCTATGTCGTCACCTCGTAACCTCAAAGAGTTGCGTAGTCTGCCGGGCCGAGCCGGCTCCAGCCTTTGATCTCAAAAGCTAGAACTCGATGTCAATCCTTTTCCCGTCAAGACGCGAACTTAGTTTGGAGGCCACAGCACAATATGGAATATTACCTCTTCTTCTTGTATATCTCTGTCTCTCCGAACGGGGTAACCCCTTCAACCATTTGGTGGTGGGCCTGAACAAATTGTTTAGTCTTGATCCCATGCCTGCCTTTGATCAGCGGCCCCTAATCGTGATTTCTCATCTGATGATGACGCTGTTTGGCCCATTATTGGCCTCCGCTTTGGCGAATTCGACCCTGTGGGTCATAAGCTGTCTACAGTGCGCCCACCGCCGCTCATGACAAGCGAGCAGCAGACTAGGTTTCATTATTATAGAGGACTTCTTTTGTGCTACCACGCCTCTCTTGACCTCTGCTTGCATCTCAGTCTGCACTTTCTAAGCCTGACAGCAGAGCGGGCTTATGTGATCTTTGGTGATAACGTTGTTTGTGTCATCGGGACCCATATTAAGTAGCTGAGCAGTCCTCCCTTTTAGATTTAGACTATCTGCCCTTTTTGCGTTCACTTCTTGTCCTTGCCGGGAGGCGGGACGGATTAGGATGGAGACCAATATGTCGGGGTTTTGCAATGGCAGAGATTAGGAACTTCTTTCTAGCCATAGGTAGGAAACTTATTCATTCATATCCTGGCGCGGAGAAGCATCCTATTTATTTTAATAAACGGGTTCGCGGATTCAATCTCCTCGTCAGTTGAGTGCTTTCGCGACTCGACCTCTCCAACCTTCCCAGGGTACATTGTGGAAATTGCTTGCTCAGACACAGTCTTCTCTAACGAAACGATTCCTTTTACCAGTTCTCCAGGCCCCTGTGATGCACCATATGACCCGTGCATTCGCCGGGGGGACTTGGCAATGGTGAAGAAATGAAGAAGGTCTACCACTTTCGGCAGCCAGAGTAATGAAATCCTTCCTCAACTACGTCGACCCTCAATCTCACTGGGTATATTGGAATGTTTACCTACAGGGGAATCTCAATGTCCTGAAGTCGTCGGTACAGGGATCGGGGACTCTGCAGCTCAGGAGGGTCAAAGGAAGGACCCGGGAGACGAGGTTTTGAACCAATCAACCTTACTAAAAAAGGGGCAACAATGAAGGAGTGCAGGGGAAATCCCAACCGACATCGACACCTCAGGCTCTGGGGGAAAAAACAGAAAGGCAGGACCGAGAAAAACAAGGCTCGACGAAGTTGAGCTATACAACTTGTTTTTACATTTTACATAACATAATATACACTTATCCTTCTGTATTGGTACATAATTTTTACCTTTCTGTTTTTGAAAAACGAAATTGTAAATCTGATGGAGAAGTGTCAAGGCATTTACAAGAGGGCATTCACCCGATCGTACACTCCCAACTGAATATATGTTGTATATGGAACTCCCACAACTGAAGAAGACCTCTCAGTGTTGGCCTCACCTAATAGCCCACCGGAGCGACCTCACTGGAGACCCTGACGAACGAGACTCTATTCTTTTTTTTCTGTTTCGACCGGACAAGTGTTCAATCTTAAGGCAGGCATCGATCTTACTGGAAATCAATAAATATCATATGGGACTGGGATATTCTAGTTTATCAACCTCGGAATCTTTCTTATCGACCTTGGACTCGGAATCGACACTTTTAAAACATGTCTACTGACGCCACTGAGGCCTTCAAAACTATGTGCGTTCCTGGTCCTCACGTTCGTTCTCCAAGCGCGAAGCAGGGGGTTGAACTCCTATTCCTACTATCTCGGAGAACAATAATCCGCCAACAATCATATCTATTCATATTCTTCCCTTGATGATTCATATTCGGATTTATGCACTTCTACTGTAAGTGGCCCAACTAAATGCACTAATCCACCTCAGCTCTACACGCTTCGGCACAGTCTCGCTCCCTAAAGGATGGAATGCCCTCACTATGCTCCCCAGAGTAATCTTACTAAAGAAAGAATATGTCCTTTTGTATGTAGTTCGTTTCCGTCCATGTTCCCGGAATCACATTCATTCTATTCTTTGACAGAGAGTGAAGTGGAAAAACCCTATCGAATTGACTCACAGCCTCTCGCCTCTTGCAAGCTCGCTCAACGCTGCCATTACTACGCTCCTCGTCGTTCTTGAACTCAGCGATATAACAGCGCTCGTGTTTCCTATCAAGAATCGTCTAAACCCTCATCGCCTGCACATTCTTATTGATCGCCAGACTGTTCTTTGAGTGGTACGCTCTGGGAGGCGCTTCGTTATCCCGTTATGATAAATTCCCCAAATCCATGGGTGTCATAAACAGGAAGTGACGATTCATACTCCGAACACCTGGCTGGCCCTGCACTATCACCAGTAAGAGGCAGGGCATGCCTCGGGCTACTTATCTTAGAGTAAGTGAGGCTCTTTTCTGCTTCTGAAACAGAGGTTTTCCTAGCCTGGTTTGCTGAGCACAAAGAAATGGTTCTTCTATGTCTTGGTGGATCATGTGTGCCATGAAGCACCAGGCCCGGTTGAGTCATATAGTGAGTAAACATCACTATGTGACCAATATGGTCTTGATTCCTTCACTTCTTAACCTATCCTAAGGGCATTCCCGATTAGGTGTATCTTCACAGAGGAATCGAACCAATGATCCAAGCCCCAAGGGGAATCTGAAATCAATTTCTTTTGGTGATCGCACCTCTTCCCTTAATCTTAAAAATGCTCTTGCTCTTAGGCTCTCAAATCGAGAGGGAGAGATTATACCATCTTCAAGCGCATTCGCCCTCCGTTTTCTTCAAATTTGGATATTCGCTCGTTATTATTTTATTATTAGGCCCTGCTTCATCGATGAAAGCTTCAAGCTTATACTCTTTAGTTGGGTTGGTAACCTTCTGGTGAACCACTAGGATCAAGTTCTCCTCTTAACTATGAGTAGCCCAGGGAAAGGCGATTCTCTGGTCTCTATCATTACATTACTTGTTGACCCGGCCCTTACTCTCTAGAGAGATCGTACTTACATCTATCGAGCAAAGCCGTTTTGACCGAGTATTTCCATCTCCTTAGGGTATCTGGCTTGAACTACTTACTTTCTTTCAACCACTACAATTTGCTTTATAGAAAGCTGCTATCAACATGTGTCTAAACCGCTCTTTTTTGTCTTTCTTAGATCAGCCAGAAAGTACATATACGAAAGAAGAAGTGAAAGATATGAAACAAAGAGCCCTCCCTTGACTCTGAAGTTGCGATTAGTTGCTTTTAGTTACGTATAGATCTATAAGTGCGTGACAGCAGACTCCTTCAAATAGGGGTATTTTACAGCTAAAGCTTCGTGTAATGAATGTAGATTGGTTGATAAGAAAGGATCTAAAGCTCAGCAAATACTACCAGAAAAGCTTTCTTTCTCTTCTAGATTTAGCATACCCAAAATGACAAGCAGCAAGTGGGAGATCATAACAAAGTACCTCACCCGATTCGTGTAGAAAAGAAAAGACAGAAACTCTCATCGCTCATTCTTAATATGGGAATTCTAAATTAGCTATAGGCCACTTCAAGTAAGTCGTCAATTTGAGACTACAGTCCTAGCCATGTATGAAACACCTAAAGCCAAGCCATTCCGCTATCCTTTTCATGCAGCTGCAAAGATCGTCAAGACGCGGGCTCGGCTCCCTAAAAGGGAGAAAGAAAAGACCCCAGGTCGTACCCAATAATCAAAGGGAAGAAGGAGATAAAGCAGCAGGCAAAGTTGTCCTGATGACGCAGGGTTCCTATATATCATATACCATCATCTCGTCCAAAGAAGGCATGTCAGCGGGTGAACGTCTAGTTGGGACCCAGGTGAAGATCTAAAGTGCGAGCGGACATCTCTATCTTAGAAAGGCCAAAAGCACTCAAATGTTTGGAATGGGATACCAAGGACTGAAACTTCCCCCTTCTTCCTATTTAGAAAGCTGAAACGCAATTCCTACAATTGTGAAAGACTCCACAAAAGGATTTGACCACTCATTCTAGTTGCTATGTACACTGGGGCTAGTACATAAACTCGTGTACGCTTCAAGGGAAGGGGAAAAAAAGACCGACGAAACATCAAAGTAGGTTACGTAGTGAGCCGGTAGTTTGATCATCAGTCAAATGGATTCATCATAAGACGAGCTAATATATGAAACACTTTTCTAGGAATTATGGTGTACTTGCTTTAAAGCACCTGGAATCGATGGTGTGACTGACTCCTCCTTAATAGTAGCTTCCAGTCAGAGAGGGTTTCATTGATCATCTTCGTCTTTTGCAGGAAGCATGGCTCTCACCCCCTTTCCAAGATCAGATCTTGAACCTACATTCTATTAAATCTCAGGTACCTGTCTATGTTACCATCACTTGGTTGCTTCAGAATGTACTAAATCGTCAATACTTGAAAGCACGGACTGGACTTTAGCTCCGCCTTTACTTGAATTCTTTATCTTTATCTAAATTGTATATTTAAAGCTTACTCGCAGCCCTACTATTGATGCTTCATCTGCCACTCTTCTCATAATCTAATGGTGGAACTCTTATTTCTTGAATCATATGCATTGGATTCCCAGGAAGAGACGAAAGATACTCGCGAAGAACAGTCATGGCCAAGTGGATGGAAATAGCATAAATAGAGCCAAGCAAGCCTTCTCTAAAAGAAGCAAGTGCAAGTCCCAGGAAAGCAGCTACTAGCTAATGTCAGAGGACCTTTGCTTGATTCGACTTCTGCCTTTGCCTTGATGGTACAAGTCCATTAGATGACGCCCACAAGAGGCCCTGAGTCGATATCACCTCGCCTGGAAAACTACCCTACCCTTATTTGTGGTGAGCTGCAAATGAAGACATTCTCGTAACGGGAGTGAGTGCATGGCCAGAAGACCAGACATGAAAAAACCTCGCCCTCATGGTAGCCGAAAACCGTTAAAAAGTAAATATTCGTTCCGGCTGGCTATCATACGTACGTACCATTCCTGACCTTACAATAAATGGTCAACTACTCTCAATTCGTACTTTGTTTATTAATGTAGCTCTCCTCCTCCTTGTACAAGGCCCGCCCCTCCCTTAGTAGGGCCCGATTGAATGAGTTGGTTTTCTCATGGTGAGTCTTGGCTACGGAGGGAAAAGGCAAGCAAGTACACTTTGCAAGGTACTCTTCTTACTTGGTGGTTTTATACTTTTGCATTGAAGTACCCGGTCTGGTCAACGTAGCTTCGATCGCCAAGTGCAATTCAAGTTGGTCATGGCGTTACACCAACGGATTATTGCGTGGGTGCCTTCCTTTGGCTCCGAGGCTATTCATATAAGGAGAAAATCTGGGTCATATAAGGGCAAGGATCAAACCAACCAGGCTGTGGCTTATATATTATGTTGGATTTTCAATAGAAACGAAAGCCTCACGCTGCTGCTGCATATCTTCTGGTTCTTTCTCTAAAAAGGACCATAGGCTCCTCGTCGATCCTAAGCTCGTCGCCTCTCTGGCCTGTGCCGATCGACTACGACGACATGGAAAGAGATAAGATCGGTTCTCTTCTCCGCGGATGGCAGTTTTCCAACCCTCCTTATAAATAAGTAATTGGAATCTTCAAAAGAACTGGAAACACGTCTTCCACTTCTTCTGATGTTATAGCTTGCTTATGCTGCTTATTATACTCTGACTGACAAGCGGAGCAGCCGACCTCACTACGTTCTCCCGTCGCGTCTCCGATCTACGATCGCCTTGCCAACCTGTACTACCCTGGACAACCAGAGTCTGACCTGACCTTCCCCACCAGCTCTAAAGGAGCATCTCCCTCGGAACGGGATACGAAGATAGAGTGGAACCGATTGAAGAGCGTTGAGACCATAGCACAGTCCCTCACTTCTTGATCGGATTGCTTGTGCCTGAAATGAGCCCTTGGCACTGTTGAGACATCGTTCCCTTCCTTAGCACGGTCCACGGATTGAACTCGTTCCCACCTTCCCCTAAAAGTTCTCCTCCCCCGGTCTTGATGTTGGAACCAATCCACGGAATGGGGAATAAGAAGCAAAATGAAAGTCAGTCTTTTAGTAAGCGTATATAAGCAGCTTTTTAGTGTATAAGCAATTCTTTAGTGGCCGCACCGAGTACGGTGGAGGTTGGTTGAAGATGATGTTACGCGGCGTTCAGAACCAGCCTTGAAGTGAATGAATTAGAAAGAACGAAGAAGTAAGGAAATGAGACGACTTTTTCTTGAACTATATCATAAACAGATCTTCCCCTCCACACCAATCACGAGTTTTTCTCCATTCCTCTCGTATATCGTCGTAACGCCCTTAATGCTAGGTTTTGAAAAAGACTTTTCATGTCATTCCCATTTAGGTCCGATTCGGATCCCTCCGTTGTTTCCTTTTCCTCTCGCACCTTTTCCTCGAAATGAGAAAGAAGATGGTACACTCGAATTGTATTATTTAAGTGCTTATTGCTTGCCAAAGATCCTACTTCTACAATTGGTAGGTCACCGGGTTATTCAAATAAGTTGTGTTTTCCGTGGTTTTCCCATGTTACAACTTCTGTACCAATTCGGTCGATCCGGAATGGATCGGTTAAACATTCCATTAGGGAGCCTGGTCTTGACTCTTCTGTGTGGTATTCATTCTCGTTCGGCTCTTGGAATCACATCCAGCAGTGGTTGGAACAGCTCGCAAAATCCAACCACTTCACCTACTTTATTGCCCCCAACCCTTTCTCGTACCTCTATTGAAACAGAATGGTTTCATGTTCTTTCATCGATTGGTTATTCCTCTCCGTTCGTATCTCTTTTTCCAATTTCGGTCTCGATTAGTTTACAAGATTGAATGGCCAATTCTCCTCCGGACCCCCGATTCGATTGTTTTCCAAGAATGTTGAGCCGGGCATGTAAGCCATGTATCTGGGAGGAACTTAAAAGAAGGGTTTCGGTTTCATTCATCTCCTCTGGTCTTAAAGTAAATATACCTATTAATTATTTGAAATGAATTGTAGGATGTGACTATATTACAGCAAAAGGACAGACTCCGTATATTCATAACTTCTGTTCTGCTCTCTTCACTCGAAGTTCACCTTTGCTAGCGAAAGAAAGACTGAAAGTCTATTCTATTAGTACAAAGAGGTGCTATTCACTTTACTCTGATCTCGATCACTTCATGGATGAAGACGACTCTTAATAGATATAGATGGCACCCCTCCTCCTTCCTTTTACCGTTGGGCTACATTTACATTTGGGGTAGATGAGCACCCTTGACTTGCTGCTTGACCAGATCCGGATTCGTTCTATGTCGTCTCAAAGACGTCCGGTTCCCAATGATTGATAAGCGAAGGTTTGTGGTAATAGATACCGGTCCCTTGTTGCAGCTCGGGATGACGCAAGGGCGGTTAAAGTCCTGGTGAAAGAAGGAAGTAAAAACGAGAGTTTTTAGCGTTAATGGGACGGGACTCTCTTAATCTCTTTCATCTTTCTATATATACTCCTTTCCTTACTTACTTTTTGAACTTGCTGCTCATCTTGCTTGAGATCGGTTCTTACGTCGATTAGGTTACCGGCTTGTTTAAAGCAACAATGGGCCCACGGCTTCTCGAAGCCAATCTCGCACTTGACACGCAAGGCAAGAAAGACCTGGCTTTCTTCAAAGGACAGTCAGAAAGGATCTTAGCCAACGGTGACCGGCTCAATGAGCACCTTTTGGCGATGGTTTTTCGATCCTCTCTCTCACTTGAAGAAAGATAGCCACTTTGATTATATACGCAATAATGATAGAGTTCTTTTTTCAGGATAAGGCTAAGGTGAACAAGACCCCAGACGGGTAGTTCAACATAAAATTCTTAGAATGCGGCAGCCTGAAGATGAACAGCACTTGGCTTGGCCGATTTAAGGAAACCTTTCGGAAGAATTCCGCTTTATAAAATTATCTCTTTATGTAAATGAACTATGGGGAATATATGACGAAATAGATTGGAATAGAACGAACCTTTGCATGTTCAAGACCAATCAGTGATCGACTCGGAGAAGGCAGCCACTTCACGAAGGCCAAGAGCGGAGGCAGCTATCCATAAATAGTTGATCCATTCAGGAAGTGGAGATCGATCGCACCTGATCGGTTCATGGGGGAGCCGCGGCAATCATTTCTTTCTGGAAGCTTCTAGGTGTTATCGACGCCCTAGCTTGGTTTGCTTTCGAGCTGGGATGAGTCAGTCCTTCGTTCAGATTTCAGATTCGCATATCAAGACCGAGTGGGAAAGGCACTACCCACTTTCTGGTGGGGGTACAGCCAATTCAAGATCCTTCTATAGTTGCAGATCGAGATGAATATGCTTCTTGCTTTAGAATAACACCTTGAAAACCGAATGAATGAACCAGCGAAGAAAACGTTAGGATCAAGGGCTGGTCGATCGGGAAAGAATGGGGGAATCGAATAAGTATAGCTCACTCTTATCTTATAAGGTAAGGCCTCTTGCTCCCTCTTTCCCAAGAGATCTTGGACCATGGGACCAATGGACCGAGTTTCTTCGACCAATGAAGACAGATGTGAAACCCTTACTCTCGGATCGTTACCAAGCGGAACTCCATTCATGGCGCGGGTACGCGATGAAGGTGCGTGCTCACTTCCTAGGACGGGAGGCCATGGACCAATAATAGCTCTTACCCGGCCCGGTCTCTATGCCTTGGCAGCGGAAGCTATCTTGCATTCCTTCTTCTATTCCCCGTTCTTTCTTTGGCACTTCTACTGGTTGTCGGTAATAGGTAGTCGGTAGGCGGCTTTTGACTCCACGAATGGACTGTCTGGCAAACAAACTGGTGGGCATAATACATAATAGTTGGATTACGGAAATTGTTCACCCAAAGAGCGGAGAGCACCTGCATTCGTTTCGGGCCAAGCAGGTCAAAAACGATAGTCGTCTTTTCCTTCGCGAAGAGATCCGGGGTCATTGGATAGGGTGAAAGGCTAGCTTCTGAATCACAGGTTCCTGGTTCAGATGCCGCTGCATCCGGTGCCGGTGCCAATCACTAAACAAGTCTGTGTAGCAGCTTCGGCCCCCTGACAGAACGGGGGGCTACTCTTTGAATGAAGTTCCGTCCCCTTACTTATAGTATAGGCACGCAGGAGCTCTTCTTAGCATCAGTTCCGTCATGCTTATAGGAGGATGCTATCGAGGAGCCTAACTCGCATTAACGTAGTTATCTCCTGTCCTGCCTATTACTATGAGTTGGGGTTCGTAGAGAACCCTAAAGAAGGGACCTTGCTTACTAAGACTGTTTCAAAGTCTAGGGGGTTTACCTACTCGACCGATAGGGAGATGGTCCTGAAGTTGCCTCACATGGTATGGGCGTAAATAGCGCCTCTAGGCCAAGTCAAGTATAACAGCGGATATGATTTCCACATGCCAAACCAACCCCAGACGCTTATTTTACTTGAAAGCCTGAAGCTGATTCAATCTCGTAGCAGCTGTTGATTTTGATTGTCTTGTAGTTGTAGCTGATGAAGCTTGAATTTTTAATTTAAAGCCTAGAACTGTGGAGTGGTGTGTGGGACTCGTGTATGTAGTAGTAGCTAGACTCCGCGTGCCAGCTTCGCTCCCCCCACATTTGTAAACCAATATCCCGTGGTAGACTGACGCTCATCTAGGTCTCCTGCTAAAAAGCATAGGAAAAGTCTTATCTTAGTAAGTAAGCAAGGTTCCATTCCACCCCGGAAGGACTAAACAGAACTCTAAATGGATACACGGGGTGAAGTGATTACTCAATCACTAACACTGACGATAGGTGTTAAGGAGATTTCAAAATCCTTCCCTTTGTGCCCGTTGTCTAATCTTTTTATTAGGACACGGGGTTCCCAGTAAATTTTTGATATCTCCCTCCCCAAGAACCCTTCCCAACCAGTCACATTCTCGCTCGATCCGAGGGGATTTTGGCTACAGAACAACTCCGGGATACTACTCAGGAGGGAAACTACTACCTCTGCTCCACCTCCACTACCACGGGGGACCGTAGCTCGTTCCACACGGAAGGCACTATCACCACTTCCGGGGGAGTCACTTACCCTGGTATTGGAGTTGGCAACGAGCTGCTCTTCTGTTACTAAATCATTTCAGAAAGAAAGACCGGGCAAACCCTATCCCATTCCACGCTAGGTGCCAAACTCACCTTGATGACGACGAATTCCACTAACATTATCCTGCCCACAACATTCCCTGAGAGAAAGCAATCAAATAGTTCTAATTCCTGGCTTACCAGGAATATCCCATTAACTGACTTATATTGGTGCCACATTTAATTCCAAGCAAAGAGAACGGGTAGAGCGGATACGTGCATCAGATGATTTCACAAACCAGATTCGAGAGCTTTCCTGACTTGCACTTTAGGAAGCTCACTTCTATGCTGACTGTGCTTGATGTCTTTTAAGATCGGGGGTTTTGTCGGAATACCCCTTCCCTTACCAGATGGATGAAACGTATATCATCATGACGTCTAGCAAGAGTGGAGCTAACCCCAGTGGACGAAAGAAAGAAGAGGAAAGAGCTTGCCTCTTTGGTTGTTTTAAATAACCAACGTAATCAGTAGTAGTGCTAGGTCGACCTAGTACATATACATAAACTAGTTAGCTAAAGAATATTTAACCACCACGGTACTCTATATCAGTATTCTCATATATAATTATGAGTTCTCACTTTCAAGATGATTGAGTCAACTCTTCTTTCTATACGAGAATCTTGAAACGAGTAGAAAAGGAGTGAAGGGCAGGAGCCGACTGCCCATCTTAAGGGCATTCGTTAAAAAGGGATCCGAAGGAGCGCTGACCTATCACAGTTAGCTCGACTATTTTAGGGGATGTGAGACTCCGGTACATACCGTCAAGCAGTCACGTGCCTCTTCCATCCGTTCGGTCCTCGCTCTCAACGCAAACGGGAATCAGGGAGTCCGCGGGGGTCATACTGATCCGGCTATATCCACAAGTGCACCTATCTTACGAGGGACCATTCGTGTTTAAGTAAGCATTACTCCGCGAAGAAACCCGAAAGACGAAAGACAGGCCAGGCCTGCTTGCTTAAAACCTAGTTTAAGAGGGGCTAGAAAGAGGGCATCCTTGCTTTCAGAATCTCCGGGACCAGAATCTTGTATGCTTCCTTGCTTGGGGCAGCGTTGGTAGGGAATGAAGCCTTTCCTTGCATGGTTGGGAAGATAAGGACTGGTGCATACTCTAAGCATGCCTTACTAAAGAGGATATAGCGCTTACCTGATAATAGCGCTTAAACACCTGATAAAACAGCTCATACAGCGCTTCCTTGTAGTAATGTATCAATCCCGGCCTAGGAGCATCATTCTATACGATGGATGGAAGTCTGATCTACGATCACCCATGATTCCTTTCTTTGAGTAAGAGCCTTAGCGGGTCAAAAGGCATCTTTGTCTTAAATCCTATGGTGGCGGTTCCTTCGAGTAATAGGTACTTACAGTTTCCCACCTTTGGTGACTTCCCATCTGTGTAGACTGCCTACCAGGCTTTCCGTCTTAGTGCTATGGTGGCCGACCGATCCAATGAGAAGAAAATAAATCTTCTCCCCCCGGGGTAAGCTATCGAGCAATCTACTTCCCATCCCCATCCCTCTGACGGTGAGCCAAGTACAAGTCCCTCTGCCTCTAGCTCCGCATATAGTTTCCCAGTGG
>NC_037463.1:182500-202500 GCF_022201045.2 Citrus sinensis | reverse complement strand
GATTACCGGAGGACCAACGCTGGAAGGCGTTGTCACTGCGACTTGGTGCCTACTATGCTCTTCACGGAAAGGAGTGAAACGAGCAAGGAGAGAGTCAACCTTAATGTCAGTGATAATAGTAAAGTAAAGGAAGAGACAGAATCTCATCTGCTTGGCTGGTCGACACAAGCAATGCCCAAAGAGCATTCTTTTCTATTTTCATGCTTCATAAGTACTGTATCCGCTGGATTGAAACAGCCTCTTTTTTTTGTGCCTGACCTAATCCTCTAGCTCTTTACTTGCCAGGGGAAGGAAAGCAATTCCAACAACTGAAACTAGCTCGTCAAGTATAGGATAGGATGCAGGGGCTGAAAGGGAAAGACCACTTGATGCAAGTATCGAAATCGAACTAGGAAATCATTTATGGAGAATAAAGCATCTTATGGTAAAAAAGCTTTTTATAGGCATCCTTCTTATATAAGGCAAAGCATGAATCAATTATGTCAGCCCTCCTTGGCCTTCACTTACAGGATTTCCTCTTCATTACCATGCTAAAGTACCGAGAAAGACTTTCCGCTCACTTCCTTTCATTTGTGATTTCCTTTACCGACACATGCTCAATATTGGGTAGCGCTTCTTATCTGGGAATCCATTCACACTTCAAGCTTAAACTAATAAAGAAATGGCACGGCTGAATGCTAGAATCTTAGTCGATGGAAGTTAGATTCACTAATTCACTAAATTAATATTCGTTCAATTTCAATCATAACTGTCAAACTCTTTGTTCTCATAACAAAGAGCTAGAGCTAGTATAGGGGCTAGTCACTTTCACTAGATATGGTCTTGCTCTCAGCCCTTTTCCTAGAGATCTGGGATGGAGTGTCGAACTCAGATACATATACAGAGGGGATTGATTCAAAGTGTCTAGGTACCAAGAGTCAATGAAGAGAGGGGCTGGGGGCCCTGCTGTGGTAGAACCTGGTATGTCCTGGATGCCCTACCAGGGAATCCTGGTGAACCGGGCGTACTACTTTCCAATCTGCAAGCACCCTTGCTTCTCTTATGAAATTGATAGTTAGAGGCGTGATCTATTATATTATATTTATATATACGATGATAGCACCAAAAGGGCGGAGACTTTGACAATGGATAGTTGACCATTGCCGGTTATTCTAGCAAGAGCGTCTGTGGCTAAAAGACTTGCAGCCGATTCATCTATTAGTTATTCTCTGGCAGAACATTCTCTTTAAGCCCTAATACTGATCCTATTGCCTTTACTCCTACTGCCCTACCACCAAGACCGGTAAGACCAACAACAGCGGATTCCATAGCATCAGCGAGAGAGAGAATTCCTATTGAGTTAGCTTTCCTGGGGAAGAGGATATTCTATAAAGGCTATACCACGACCACCAAAGCCAGAAGAGAAGACATCATTCTCGAAAAGGTCGAAGGACGAAGAAGAGCTCCAAGCAAGAGATATTATTCACTAAAAGCAGCTACCGGGTGAGAATAAACAACTACCATTTAAGCTGACAGCTACACGGATTCACCACTACTTATGACTTCTTACTCCTGCTCCTAGACAAACTAAGAAGCAAGGAAAGAGGAACTTTATATATAAGATATAAGATCTTTTATCCGCTACAACTCGAACTCCTAACTCAGGAACTACCCAGCTACCTTAAAGGAATAAAAACCTGAACCATTGGCAAGGGGCAATCACTCATGACCAACTGCCTTGACGCGGATACTCCAACAGTTAGTGTTTGGTTTCCGAGACCGAAGTACTGATACAAAGAAGCTCATTCAGGAGCGCTGTTCTGTATTACTTTCTTTCCTTTTTTTTTTACTTTCCTTTGCTTTTGCGAGACTGTAATGGACTTTGATCTTCCCCAATCAGTGATGTTGGCAGACCTAAAGGAACCAGGTTTCGCCCTTGTGAGATGCGACCTTACCCGCTACTCCTTTCCAAAGTACGGAATTGTTGACTTGCAAGATCGAGAACATCGAAGCAAAATTCTATATATATAGTATTGCTCTTTTTTCTTTCTGTCTTTCTTCTCCTGTTGCTTCTTACTATACTGGAATCCCTAATAGGCTGTTAGCAATAAGAAGAATAGGCTGCCTCCGCTCCAGCTTGCTCTACCACCTATGCAATCACAGCTCAGTCATTGACTGGCGAACTAAAATGGATAGCTGCTGGGAGAATTGCGACTGATGAATCGCGATCAACCGCTGATTCCCTTGCCGTTAGATCCGTGCCTCAAGACTCTGCTACTGGGACTCGGTCGGAAGAATCTACTGCAGCCATATCTACCCACCTTTATGAATTCTAACCTCAACCAGCCATGACAAGGCTGAATTTATTAGAACCCGTTGTTGTTTAGAAAGACCGGGAGCTGGGAAAGACGCTCACTCATACTAACAGAAGGCATTTTTAAAGATAGCGGACAAGCAGAAGAACAAATACACTGGTTGGTAGCGCTAACGACCTCCATAGCATAAGGGGGGGGGGGAAGTTTCTTCTGATCAATCAAGTGCCCTTCCCAGGGAGGGGGAGAATAACTAGTATGGGTTCTGTTTCTTTCATTGAAAAATAAATGTTTTGGAATAATATAGTGTTTAAGCTACGTTTACTACAAATGGGCTGAGCCCGGATCTCATTAGCTTGGCCCCAACCGGAGGGACTAGAAGGGGGAAATAGCCAGGCGCCAGAGAACCAAGCTCGCTCTCACTACTTATGGATAGACGTGGGTAGGATAATAATAATAGGCTGGCCTCCCGTTGAAGAAAAAACACTCTCGACGAGCCTTGACCGGGCGGGGTAGGCAGAAGTTGATCCGGTAGATCGACTAGCAGTTTCAGCTACTGCTCGTGATAATGATTTTTATTAGCGAGATGTTGACTCTTACTTTGATTATGCAATAGATTTTGCTTATTCTCTTCTCACAACGTGCCTAGCTATTATGTTCTGACTCATGCATTTGCCGGTAAAGCACGTCCAACGTCCAAAGTGATGCGCGCTTCCATAGAAAAGAAAGAAGGAGAAGGACGCCCGCCTTCAACTCATCATATGGCTATGCTTATGCGCGAGAACTTGTGTACATACAATCATGAAAGAGCATTTCGAGATGGAAGCAAATACTTACAATGAAATCACAGACTCAGTAACCGGGGAAGCTCTCAAGGCAAGGTAGAAGGTAGCCCAACTTCTTTCGCACTGCTTTCACAGCCCAAGAGAGAGCTCAGCGAGGCGTATCATCTAAAGTAGGACTTTCATGCTAATTTGAATATTCCGTGGACAAGGCCTCTGTCTAAGCAGGAAAATCTATAGCCCTTTGTTTGCTTCTTGGCTTGCTCTGCTCTTCGAGCTCTTCCTTCGAGCCGTGTTCTCTCTGCGCGCTTCCAGGGCCAAGGGCCACCCATCCATTCCAAGTTTAGGAACCTATTTATATAATATAATGGAAAACCCGCGCGAACGTGGTCTCATAGGATAGGTCAGGATCAGTTGCTTATGTTTCGACCTCAGATTCGACTACACCGGATACGGGAAAACTGGAACTCTTGTTTCGGCCTCGACTTAAGGTAAGGTAAGGGTCGACGAAGTTGACTTCAGCCGGTTCAGATTGAGAGGGAAAGCGCAGCCCTAGGCTCCGCTTCTGAGGATGATGCCTGTGCTATGTATGATCCATCGGATTCTTCTTATTCTCAGTGCGGTGCGTTTTTCAGCGAATGAAAGTCATCAGATTTTTATTTTTGTGCTTTTGAAAGAGCTGCTTCTGCGAATGACTAAACGGATACTACTGTCAATCAAAAATTTCCCATATCATATCATGGAAGGAAATGGGGTTGGGAACCATCGATTGCAACATCTAATTGGACTGACTGATCCCAGGGAGCAAAAGGGGGGATGGACTCTGAAATACTTCTCCGATCGGTTCCGACAGTCTTTTTTTCACCTTCTCGGCATGATCCAGGCGTTCAAGCTAGCAGATCAAATCATGGGTTCTCATCCGGTTGGTTGGTTGAAATGCGGCTATGCCGGGTGGACTAAAGTCAAGTGGGGGGTGGCGTCGTCTAACGTATAATAAGAGCACGCTTGCTTTTATTGTTTCACTCTGCTTATTAGGCTTATTAGTTGGGGCACTGCTGCGTCTGCGTGTTCTCATCTAAGAAAGATGTACAGTGCTCGCGGAGCGCACTTGCGAAGGACCAACGACGAGCTATATAGAGGATAAGAGAAGGAGGAGTAGGAGGAGTCAGTCTTTTTTGAAGATCGAGGAAGAAATCGGACAATTAGAATGTTTCCACTCTATTTTCATTACGAAGATGTATTACGTCAAGATCTGTTGCTCAAACTTAATTACGCCAACGTTATGGAAGTTCCTGGATTGTGTGAAATAAGAGTAGTACCAAAGAAACCCTATGATTTCATAATCAAAAATGGAAAATTGGCTATGGAGATTTCGTGCGGTCAGAAATTCATAGAGACACAAAGGGGTTTGACAGGAAAGTCGTTTCGATCCAATCAATTCTTGGGGTCTTTTAAAGACAAAGGATATGTTAGTGACCTAGCACGACAAAGCACTCTCCGAGGGCATGGAATGTCTAATTTTTTGGTCAGAATCTTGACAGTAATGTCTCTGTTAGATTCTCCGGTCGAAATACGGGAAAACTCCATTCAATTCTCGATGGAAACGGAGTTTTGCGAATTCTCCCCAGAACTGGAAGATCATTTCGAGATCTTCGAACATATTCGAGGGTTCAATGTGACTATTGTCACTTCGGCCAAGACACAAGATGAGACTTTACTACTGTGGAGCGGCTTTTTGCAAAAAGATGAGGGGGAAACTCAGTAAGATGTCGGAGAAGCAAAATATACGAGATCACAAACGTAGATTGCTCGCGGCTAAATATGAATTGAGACGAAAGCTTTATAAAGCCTTTTCTTTTATAAAGATCCCGATCTTCCTAGTGAGATGCGGGACAAACATCGTTATAAGTTGTCCAAGTTGCCAAGAAAAAGTGCCTTTGCACGAGTAAGAAACCGATGTATTTTCACGGGTCGCCCTCGTTCCGTATATGAGTTCTTTCGAATTTCTCGTATCGTTTTTCGGCATCTCGAGGTCTTTTGATGGGCATAAAGAAATTGTCTTGGTAGCTACCCCAATAGAACAGAACAAGGGTTAGCTCTGCAGCTGGTCCACAAGCAAGGTAAGAAGGTCCATTACCGGCCGGCTCCGGACCGAAAAGACCTAACGGAGTAATCCCTTATCTCGGATCAGAGATGCTAACGGGGCGGGAATCGAAGTGGGGACCTCTCTACCGCGCCTGTGTCTATCTCCTGTCAAGTATGTTCCCCAGACATAGACTAGGAAGTACTCTTGGAAAGATAGAATATCACCGCGTGAACATAACATTAAGTTACGAATGTAACCCCCGAGGTATCGACCACTATTCTAAATAGAGTGAGGCGGAGAACTGTTGTTCATTGGAGCGACGGAGTGCGGAGGTTGTTCCCATCATTGAAGTCAGAGTGTGGGACTGCGCCTTCTGAATGATAAAGACAACTTAGTTTCGTTGGAAAAACCAACGCAAATATCATAACATAATAAGAGTCAGTCTCCCTTTTTTTGGGGGAACGGAATATTTTTCTACGGTACCATCTATGAATCTAAATGATAATGATCTTGTGCTCTATGGGAATCCTACGCCCAGTGATTTACAATTTCTCCATGATAACCCTTTTTCGTTCCCTTCCACAACTAGCTCTTTCTCTTCAACTCTTTCCTCAACTAGGTCGAACGCGGAAAGCGCTCCACCTGAGTTAGACCGATTATTTAATTCAATCTGTGAAAAATACACAGAGTTGGTTCAACTGTCAAATATCCAATTACCGCAGGAGTGGAGCATACCAGATCTTATTCGCGCTATCATGGGAAACGAATCTGTTATAATCCCAGGGTATCTCGAAAGTACCTATTATGATCTTTTTTTACGGGGAAACAATAGTTGGTTATTCGAGGATCTTAGGGACTTTATCAATTTAATCAATTACGCCCCCCCAGTATGAAGTGGCTGAGATGGGTGGAAGGATATAGTCTTCACCGCTTTCTTTCCTTACTTAACTCTAATAACGGAGGGCCCACGTTAAACGGATTGGGCTCACAGAATACTTCAGGGCTGGAGTGAAGAGCCACAAAAGCACCTGTCAGGAACTGTATAAAAAGGACCGAGAACTACATACGTCTGAGACTCACTTCCTTGAAAAGAGGGAGACGAGTTATGTAGGCTGTGGCCGTTCAAGAAATGTAACGGTTGCTCGACCAAAGCCGGTCAAAGAATCGATTATATGCCTTATATTGCCAGAAGACCGATGAGACTTACCAGAAGTGAAGTACAGAAGAGCAGGAAATTGCATATTTTGAATCAAAAACTTAAGATGTTCATCTCCAAGCCTAGCCTACTCTACATTATCATATGGTTTCGCGGGCACGTCCAACCGTACCTTGCCACTTGCCAGTTCAAAGTCTAAAAGAAAAGCCGGTCAATAAGACAGATCCGGATCCTAGTGCTTTCGAGATGGTTCGATCGCTAACAAAGACAAGCATGGGAAACAGCAGACTCCCAACAAGCAAACAAGCAACTCCAAGAGCTCAAGCCTAAAGCCTTAGTAAGGCGCATCCTCATTGCTCGCGTAAAGCAAGCGTAGGCTCGAAGGCCGAAGCGCGCTAGTGCTCGTTGCATTTCCCTCCTACTCGGGTAAAGTATTCCGCTCGTTTGCTGTAAGGAATTCAGTAGAGTGGCCGGTCGTTGAAAGAAGCAAGCCTAGAGCCTTAGAAGGTGCGAAGTAAATCCCAGAAAAGTATCAGGAAAGAAAGATGCGCCATTCTTAGTTAGGGAGAGGGTATGTTCACATTGAGTATCCTCGTATGCTCAGTCGAGTGACAAACGTACCTATCCCCGACGTGGGTAACGCATCTACAAAACCATGGTGTTAACAAGGCCCTCCCTTCTCCTAAATCCCATTTTTTATTTACTTAAAATAACCGTTGTTCACTGGAATTTATTCCAAGAAAGTTTGGATCCCTCCGCTCCTTGCCCGTTCGTTTCACTTACTTCCGCTCCTCTCATCGAGAAAGCAATTATACATCCTGACTAAGGAGCACAGGCAATAGGTTCGTAGGAAGAGGCAAGCGTTCACACATCCGTCTATATCATATGTGTTGGGTGAAGAGCTAAGACTATGCCTGGGCCGGGGTCAGGAAGACAGGCAGAAGGAGTAAGCAGCTTAAGCAAGAGACCTTTTCTTATCTTATATAGTATAGGCAATTTAATTTATCTTATCGGAAGTAAGTTCGCTAGCTGTCCAAGGGGCAAAGAGTAGTATTCCGGTCTCTCTTGAAAGCAATCAAGCGTGAGAAGCAGGATCCGTCCACAGCTTTTATTTTAGCCCTTTCCCTTAATCAGTTCCTCCTTCTCTCCCTCTCCGGATTCTCGTATAAAGAAGCAATTACCTAAATAGGAGCTCCCCGGAAAATTAAGATCCCAATAGCCGGTTCTCTTTACGTCGTAGAAATATTATAAGAATATTCTGGATTGTAAAGAGAGGGATACGAAATATTCTATCCAGGGTAAGGCAACGGGAGCTCCACACATTTTCTATATTATACAAATCTTATTTCAGAATAGAACACACTGAAGGAATTCCTATCAGAATTGTAGTCACCCTACGTAAAATCATTGTTTTTTTGTTATTCGTGGAGGGGTTCACGGAAGAATAAGAATAGAATTGGGTTCGATTCCCATTGCCCCTTTGTGGTGAAAAAGACTGATTCAACGAGATATGCCATGTCTGCATTAAGATTTAAAACTTGTCGTCTACTTTCAGGAAATGTTCGGAAGAGAGAACTTACAATAATACAACGCCGCATTCTCCGAAGATTGAGGAAGAAAATGAGATCTATTAAGAGAAAGATTTATCCGAGAGAAAATCTTAACAGTTACATCCAATCACAAACTACACGAAAGTTGCCCCTTTTTCATGGGGATTTACCCATCACAGAGATGCACAGAGGAACAGAACAAACTTCATATATCCCTTTTCTACTCAATCCAGAAACAAGATTGGACGTTATTCTGGTTCGTCTCCATTTTTGTGAAACTATTCCTCAAGCAAGGCAGCCGATAAGTCATCGAAGGGTTTGTGTGAATAATGGAGTGGTAAGCATTACTCATTTGAGACTTTCCCACGGTGATATAATATCTTTTCAAGAAAATGACCCGAGAATCCGCGGTGAAGAAATAAGGAGATCTTTCTATATCGAAATATCAGTTGAAAAAATAATAGGAAAATTCCTGGATCACCCGGTAAGAATGTGGAGAAGAACCAAAACAGAATGGTTCCACCTACTCAAAACTAAGAGGGGATGCCGCCTACTACTAAAATCCCGGTTTTTGCAACAGTTGCGTTCTTCTATGCAAGAAGAAGACTTTGAAAGAACAAAGAAGTTTGGATCCGAAAAAGTATGCTTAGGCAGTTCCTTCGCTGAGCACAACAGAATGAAGAGGAATTTATATCATTTCAAATCCCTATTCTTATCGAAGAGAAGGAACGAGAAAAACCGAAATTTTCCTACTCGAACAAGAAGTCCTATAGTTTACAACTCTTCTTTATATAGTAATTCGACCTATTGCTCCGCATCCCCCCATCAGTTTACTATGAAGAGAAGAATCAAAAGGATTGAACTACCTACTCATTATTCGGAGGTGAATCATAGAACACCAAAAGCTGTGGTATCTTATGGACCTAACATAGGTCACATCCCTCACGACATAAGATTGAAAGATCCAAACCTTCCTCTTCGGAGCGGAAACGGACGTGGCCAAAACATATAAAGATCGACGTAGTCGCTCATAGGGACATATCTATCCGGATAGAGGATAGTCTAGATCGATTCATAGATAGATTTCTATCCATATAGATAGGTATCTCCGTGAATAGAGATAAAGATAGGGATCCATCTAGATCTTGATTCACTATTTCCATTTTTTTTTTTTAGATTTTTTATTGTTTTTGATGACAAGTTTTAAATCTTAATGCAGGCAAGGTCGCTTGCGCGCTTGAAACATCGTTTTTCAATTATTACTTGCTGGGTCGGGGCGTAGACGAGCGAGCAGAGCCCAGGAAAGAGGGAAGGGAAGCCCGTCATAGAATAGAGCAGTCGACTAGAAGTAGAAGACTGCTGGCCTGAGAGAAGGCGGCCTCTCTCGGGAAAGATGGCCCAATTTCTCTTCTTCTTTTTTTTTTTTTTTCTAGGGGCCCAAACGCTAAAAGGTGGGGGAGAAGCAAGCCGAACCTCTGATCGACCTAGACATATAAAAAATTCTCGGCGTCGAGAGAGATTTGAGATTCCGTAAGTAACTCAGTGAGTGCTCTAAGAAGGGCTTGGAAAAAGAAAATGAAATACGAACAACCGCGCTGGTCGTAATAGATCGACTTTCATGCTGGAACAAGAACTAGCATGAAAGTTCCATTTCAGGGAAGGACGACGTACCATGATACTTTCTGTTTTGTCGAGCCTTGCTTTGGTCTCTGGTTTGATGGTTGTACGTGCTAAAAATCCGGTACATTCCGTTTTGTTTTTCATCCCAGTCTTTTGCGACACTTCAGGTTTACTTCTTTTGTTAGGTCTCGACTTTTTCGCTATGATCTTCCCAGTAGTTTATATAGGAGCTATAGCCGTTTTATTCCTATTCGTTGTTATGATGTTCCATATTCAAATAGCGGAGATTCACGAAGAAGTATTGCGCTATTTACCAGTGAGTGGTATTATTGGACTGATCTTTTGGTGGGAAATGTTCTTCATTTTAGATAATGAAACCATTCCATTACTACCAACCCAAAGAAATACAACCTATCTGAGATATACGGTTTATGCCGAAAAGGTACGAAGTTGGACTAATTTGGAAACATTGGGCAATTTACTTTATACCTACTATTCCGTCTGGTTTTTGGTTTCTAGTCTTATTTTATTAGTAGCCATGATTGGGGCTATAGTACTGACTATGCATAGGACTACTAAGGTGAAAAGACAGGATGTATTCCGACGAAATGCTATTGATTTTAGGAGGACTATAATGAGGAGGACGACAGACCCACTCACGATCTACTAAAAGGGAAGTAGCTTGATATTGGTTCAAATCCAATTCGTGAGAAGAAGCGTCAAATGATTTGGACAGTTGTCGCGCTGGCGGAGCAGGGAGCCTACAGGGAAGATTGGGGCAATGAGGAGCTCGACGAGTATCTGCAGACCCTCTACCCCATCGACTACATCTATCGC
Organism: Citrus sinensis; assembly: GCF_022201045.2. NCBI lineage: Eukaryota > Viridiplantae > Streptophyta > Magnoliopsida > Sapindales > Rutaceae > Citrus > Citrus sinensis. The sequence goes on along the minus strand of NC_037463.1, from coordinate 192,178 downwards.
TGAACCTTCTTCCGAACTTGCCAACAAGTGCTTATGAAAGCGGGACTTCAACCTTGCAATCCGTTGGAGGTGGACTTGAGACCAACGACGGATTAGAACCTTTCTAGTCCTCTTTATACTCTTTAACCCAAGCTGTATACTTTACTGCTGTGCTGTTTAGTGGAAAACCTCTCCTAGTGGATTTGAATTTTAATTCGATTAATCGATTGATGAGACGAAATTGACTGCTCTTGAACGAAGGACGAAGGACTCCCCCCGTACCCGTTTCAACTTCACTAGGGACCTCAGCCTCAACTTCCTCCCTCACTTCAGTGGCTTCGAGTTTCTCTCCCTCTCGGTCAAGCTACTTTGTTCCTCAAATCTGTCTAGGGGAAAGCGTGAGTTAAGCGCCTTTCATGGGTCCGTCATGAGGGATGTTGACCTAGCGTTAAGCGTACCTAGAACGGCCTTCCAGAAGAAAGGAAGAGGAGAGGAATCCCTAAGCTTCTGCTTTTGAAATGGAGTCCGCAACTCCTGAACCCGTGGAAGCACCACCAGAGGAACCAAAACCCTCAGCTAAGGAATGGGGTTTTTCGGCAAGCTGACAAATAGATTTATGTACCTCAGATTCAGTGGGATCAGGCGCTTCTGCTTCGATGAATGGTCTTTCTCGAGTGGAGATTCCTACGAATGGGATCTCCTCCTAAAGGTTGGCGAGATGGGGCCGCATCGAAATGGCTCGTTCAGACAGAGATGTATGTGTCAAAGTATACCAGCAAGGGTAGGGAACCAGAGTTCCATTACTAGTATGAATAACCGGCTGGAGTAACTCGTACTGGACATCTGGGAAAGGATTGATCTTACTGCTCATGGATAGGGAAAGAATACTAAAAAAATGACTCTACAAGAACGACCTATCCCAGGGCTTTGGCCCATCCCAGCTCCGCCCAGAATGGCAATTCCGGGCGTTTTATGACCAGTCTCCAACTGTTTTTGAACCGGGCCCCGATGAAACACTTCGTTTTTAAGCTTCAAAAGAATGCCCGTAGCGGCGATGCGTTTGCTTCTGATTGCTCGAGTTGGAAGACCTACAAGGAGCTCGGTTGTACTAAAAATAAAGAAGAATCGACCTGTGTCAATGGATTCCAAATCTTTCGTCTCCCGCGGGCCTGCAGCTGCCCTTAATGCCTCAATCCTCGTTCTCAACTTCGTCGAGCCTTGTTAGGGATATGGCTTTCTAGCCTCTCTAGTGGTCAAATAGTGACTCGCACTCTTTCCTATTTCCGGATTCAAAGCAGCGAGCACCGAAGGAAAGTAGAACTGAACACCAACTGAAAAAAGAAAATAAGCAAAAAAGAGGATGCAAACCGCTTTTTTGCATTTTGCAATAAGTAAGTTGCTCACCATCTTCAGTAAGTCAGTTAACAGACTTGAGCAAGTCTTCCTTGGACGAGTTCCTTCAGTTAGATAGGTGAAGTTATATAGGCTAGCGAGCCACATGAGCCTAGAAGTTGAGTTAGTCTCGTCAACAATTCCTTGAGTCTCGAACCCAGCTAATAGCTTGAGCCTAGAAACTCGAGAAAGGCTAACCAATAGATAGATAGAGGGATAGCGGGCTGGAGTCTAACTCCAACCTAAGTAAAGATCTGCTCTGAGCTCAGAAGTGGAGGGAGTAGTCTTTTTTTCCGAATAGCTGTCTTTGTCTTTATTCCTTGAGCCTAGAAATAGAAAGCAGCCACTAGATAGGATAGTGAGCCTCATACTGGTCCTAAGGAGTGCCCTTATTTTATTCCTTCTCCTCTGCTCTTCGAGCTTCAATAGAAGACCAGGAGACCAACCTTTATCTTCGTCCTCGATTCCTTGTTGGTGCTTGATTCTCGAGGCTGGGAAGACAGAAGAAGAGGTAATATGTAATATTCTCTACAGAGTGGGGTGGGAAATGTTCTCGCCACAGAAGCCAAGTGGTTCACGGCTAAACAGGTACGGAAGGAGTTCTTTCAGTAAGTAAAAGTCGTGTCGTGTTGGGCTGCGAGAAAGGGGAGGTTCGGAGCGGAGGATCTACCGCGTCCAGTCTATTCCGAAGGTGCAAGGCAGGTTCCCGATCAACAAGAGGTGGCAGTCCCCTCGCCCGATAGAGATTTCAACTACATTGAGCCCCGGATTGGGGGAGAGTTTCTAGTTTCCCGACAGGTCGATGTACAACCGACAGGTGAATGCTTTACCAAACTCGTGTACAACTCCTTTCATGTGTATTGATTTCCGCTTATTACATGCTTGGTTTCCTAAACGATTTCTCCACAGCACCCCCTGACCAAACAAAAAACCAGAAAGCCAAGATCTATATAAATATAAAGCGAGGGAAAGAGTACAGATGTGCAGCAGAGAAGGAAGAAAGACGAATGCTATGAGAGCTTGGACAGAATAAGGTCTAGGGGAGACCGCCCATTTATCACATGTGAGGGGAAGACTAGTAAAAGATTCGAGCTGTAAACTCGCAATATAGACAGAAAAAAAATATTGATACCAACCCAACAAACAAGGTACTATGCCTTTCTCTTACAGCTAAGGCATGGTACCTAAAATCGGTAGTTTCACTCAAACTAGTACTTTTACTCGGCTTTGTCTGTAGAAACTTGGCTTACGTGATAGGGGCCCAGAAAGGGCATTTTATAATACAAAAAGAGCAGGTTACACCAACGTACAGTGCTCGATCAACTAGATTTACTGCTCGAACTGAGCAGAAAGCGCTCTTAACTACATGACTCTGCAATAAGATTTCAACCTCACGGACAAGGGGCCTTCACCCGAAAGTCCCTGCGCTGTTAACCCACGAATAAATGAAATGCCGATATCGCTCCCTTCATGAAAAGCACTTTAGAGCCCCGGTGCTAAAAAAGGTGCTAATTCAGTCTGATCAGTGATAGAGCGCAAATGACCCTCTTTGGGGTGGGGTATAAGCATGCAGGCGACTCACGTGTAAATATAGGTCCTGTCTTTATTTCCATTATTTCATTTCTACGATTTAAGCTGGCTGAACAGAAGATAGAAGATTACGATTTAGAGTCTAAGGGAGTTTCGCCATTTGAGTGAGTTCGGTTCCTCTAGGTAGGGCCGAAGCAAGGATGATCCTATCGACCCATTCCAACTTGAAGCTCTCTCCTGTCATGCCGGAGTATGGGGCTTAAACAGTAACTATCATTTTAAGATAGAAACAAGGGATTTTCATTGAGAATATCGAGACTAGAGGACTTCGCGAAGTGAAGAACTACTGAACCTGAACCAGAACCAGAATGGCGTAGTGTAAGTTAGTAATGTAATTGAGTGCCGATCGCTTTCAAGCAAAATCGTAAACAAAGGGAGAAAGTGATCCTAGTTTCAAAAGGAAATAGCAGCTCGTACATTACCCTAGAGAGATTGAAACCTGGCGAACCCGAAGATGACGAATCCGAAGAGCCGGAGAGGAGGTCTGTTTCAAATAGCAACAGAAAGACGTAAAATGCCTGCTAATGGGAGCGACCCGGTCCAGATTATGAAGCTGATCCAGCCAGGCTTGGAAGAAATGCAATATAGAAAGACTCACACGAATGGGGCTTCGGTCGATAGTCTTTCTCTTCTGTTTCGCCTTGGAATGCCTATTTACAAGAGGTTGAGTCCTGGGTACCACTTTGAGGAAGGTTATTTATGTTTACAACATTCTTTTCTTCTCTGCTCTAACCTTGAGCCGGAGGCGAGGACCATTGAGTGGATATTCCATATCTGCCTGAACGACTGACCCTAGCACCACAGCTGACCTAGAGGAGAGAAGCAGATATCAGCCTACCCACAATCTTCATCTGGACTGGATGGGCTTGCCATCCTGAAAGAAAAGAGCTCATTCCCTAATTCACTGAACGAGACTATTGAAAGGAAAGGAATTGTTTCTCCGTGGGGCGGATACATCTTGTGTTTGAGACATGAAGACAGAGAGTTGGAAAGATCTATTTCAGTAGTCAACCCCCTCTTCGAGACTACTAGCAAGGTGCGAAGCACCGGTGCTCATTCTCGATTAGCCGAATGAGGATGTCGTACATGCTTTCTTAAGAAAAGGAAAATAATCGGTTGTTGTGTCGAATCAATGGCATCGAATGCAAGCTGTGACTGAACTGCCTTACTGTCCGAGGAGGGTAAATCAATAGGAATAGGCAGAGAATGCCCAATAGGTCTTTGGCTGTTTTCTCATCTATAGAATCTGCTGTGGTTGAGGATGAAAATATGAATTAGAATCTTCCTCAATTCCTTTTGAATAAGGAGGGCATGGTTGACGAGACTTTCTTCTGACTCTCACGTAGAAGAGAAGGGGTGCCTTACTGGATGAAAGACGTAGAAGGAATGCCTTACTGGATTCAATTCAATATACACCTTCTGTTCCCAGGTCTAGCCTTTCGCGGGTATCGTATCCCGCTGATGAGTAAATGTACAAAAAGGCTTCCGAACCTGGTTGCGTAGCTTGGTCGCCTTCGCCAACATGTAGTAATAGGTCTTTCTCTTTCCGGTTTTTTTCATGTATCAATCAAAAAGGGTGCTTTCTATGAAAAAATTCAAAATATGAAATTGAACTAGCACTAACAACGGGAAGAGCAAACTGCTTTGAGCTCATATTCAAGCGGCTACAAAACAACTGATTTGGTAATTGAATCGGGTGTGGACATAGCAAACCTCTTCATTAGAGAGAAGCCCTTTTACCTGTTTGTATGGAGAAAAGAAAGTTGGAAGAACTAAATAAAGGAACGAACTCACTAGAAAGCCGAGAAACTAAACTACCAGGCAAGGAAGCTCATGCTTAGTCCTATTTGGAAATCCATTTTGTCTAAATCTATAGAGAAGACGAGCAGACGATAAGAAAAAGGATGTTGCGTCTTCTAGATATATATGAATGACCACTTTGGTCTAAATTCTAGAGGTTGCTCCTCCGTCGTCTACCATACATAATTACTGAGCAACCTGCCTTAATGAAAGGAGATCCCTTCTGACTTACCTGTCCTTGCCGCTATCTGACTGACAAAGAGAGCAAGAGCAGACGAGAAGCTACAACCAACCGATAGATCTTCCGTCTTGTCTTAGAGTAGGAACTCAATTAGCCTAGCTACATTACAGGCTTGATCGATATAATGAATTCTATCTTCTTTGTTCGAACCGCAAGCAGGAGCGGAGCCACATCTAGCTCTATGAATCAAACTCTTCCTTAGACCAAAGAAACTTCCCTTTCGACTAGTTACCTGTATGGAGCAAGGCCCATCCAAGCGTGGTTTTCTATTAGTATTAGAAAGAAATAGCTGGCTCCTTCTCATGCACAAATCTACCCGTAGCATAGACTGGATCGATCACCACATCTGCATCTCTCTCCAGGGAAAGCTGAAACTAACTAGTAACTTAAAGTTAAAGTAAAGAATGGAGTAGCCCATAGTTCTCCTCGAGTAGTGAAAAACTATAGTGATAGTACGCCCGTATAGCTCACTGAAGAAGAAGACCTTATATAAGAAGCAGTTGAATCCGAACCAGCCCACCCACCAGCACTAGTAGCGGATTACCCACCAGGCGCTTCATATCCATATGAAGTTTATGCCGCAGCAGATCGAAATCAAGGCCTATCTGCATAAGGTCAAATCAAAAAAAAGCATCGGTTGAAAGAGGGTCAGATCTGACCCCGGTTAGACTTAAATAGTAAGAAAGATGTTCATTATAGAAACCTCCTCTACTCAAAGCGAGCGCTAAACTAGATTCTTATCAAAGCAATGGGCGGCACAGGAGGCAGAAGAAAAAGTAGAAGCAGAAGCTATTCCTGTTCCTGACTCCTTTCCTTAATTGAGTATAGGTATAGGTGGTAACTGGCCTTCACTCAAGATGCAATGTCTGACATTCCCTGGTATAGTCTAGTATACCAGTTTAGTATACCCTAAACTCATTATAGTCATATACTTTGAGAGCTATACATTCCCTTCTTGCTAGATATTTTATTTTGACTGAGAGTAGTCGCGTAGACTGGACTACGGGAAATTATATAGCACTTAGATCTACCCTACCTGACCCAACCAAATTCATTCATTTCCCTCGTGAAAAGGAGTAAATCAAGATTAAGACTGCCAATCGAGGTACTGACTAAATGCGTGCCAGTGGAAAGATTGACTGTGACAGAAATGCTCCTTCCCTTTACGACAGCAGAGAGTGAGCCGCAAGAAGTCCTGCATACTGCCAAAGAGCTGCATGCCGCAAAAGAAAAGACAAATAGAAAGCTTCGAACTTTCTTGGAGACCAAGAAATCCCTTCCCGCAGGTGCAAGTGAGGGAGGGGTAAACTCTGACTGTGACAGAAATGCCGCTACCTCTGCTACTTGACGCTCCCAGGGCGAATGAATCGTTTTGCCATATAGACTATCAGCTTATTCCTTGAATTGGGACGGGGCCCCTTTCTCCGTTGTGAGTGACTTCGCCGGCCAGAGGCCAGACTCCTTGTGTAGACGGTTGTAGACGGCTGGATCCCTGTCTTATGCACTCTTATGCATATGCACTGGTTAGAGGAGAGATTAGAGCCGCTTCGGCATTAGCTTTCTGACCAGAGAGAACTACTATGCCAGAGGCTGGTGACTGAGTAGCATGTCAACGGGCACTGAAAGGAAAGGAGTGATCAAAAAAAAATTTTCCATACTTTATAAGCAAGTAAACTACCATTCTAACTTTCTAAGGAAAATGACTGACTCTCTTCCACTCCGTCTATGACTATTACGAGGATTCTTTGTGGTTCCTCCAGAGCCAAGCAGGAAGGGTAGGGCGTAGTGATTTCTTTGTTTATTGCAAAGATTATAGAATCAATTGTATCATTCTTATCAACCGAGCGGGACTTCGTCCTTTCAGAAGCAGTCAATTCCACTAGGTTTACTTTACTTTACTTTACTTTACATTATGTCAGATTCAATTTGAACTCAGTCAAGTCCTTCAATCTCAGGGTTTGAATAGGTTTTTTCTCCTAAGAGAATAGTGATTGCTTATCCTCAGTCTCCATTTGTGGATTGTCCCAAAGCAGGATCCCTTCCAGCTGCATAAGTGAGTTAGCTTTCCCGTCCGTCCTCCCTCGCCTACTATGAGCTCTGGATCGAGAGACCAAGGGCGCTATTCCTGGCTAAAGGCCTAACTAGAGTGATTCCTCTGTTATTCGCTTTTGCTATTAGCTCTCTTCTTGGCTGGCTTTCTTCTTTGTGGATTGCTTAAAGAGCTTATTTTAAGTGAAAAATACGGGGTTTCATAGCTCGATGTGCCTGTATCCTACTGGTAGTTTCATAAGGAATTCTTAAAGCCCGGTCCTCCATTCCAAAGGAATGGTATAATTATAATAAGGGCTGGCCTAAAGCAATCCTAGGAGCGAGAACACGGCCACGGCCGCTATCTCCTGCCAAGGAATATAGTCAGGCCTTCCCCTGCCCTGTATGGAAGTCAGTCCAGTCCGCCCGAGATCGAAGGAAGTCAGCCCCCGTGGGAGAAGGGTTCCAAACCTTCCTTGTCCTATGGATCCCATTTGTTGAAGTCAATAAGAGGGAAGGTCTACCGTCAGTGAGCTCCTAGCCGACGACCGGCTATACCCCTTTCGAGCTTAGCTGACCCTTTCTTGATTCAGTTTTTTCCTTATTTGAGATAGATGAATCAATGGAACTTTGATCCCCTATTAATGTAATGATTGAACAATCAAAGTGCGTTTGCCGCGACTACGAGCTGCCAGTGCGCCTTTCTTTGAGTCGCTACGCTCTGGGTCGAGAACTGGTTCAAAAGTAGAGTAGAGGGTGGTCCAAAACGAGCTAACGCGAGTTTTCGAACTACGCTTTTTCCCGTTTTTGAACATCACTGAGATAGGCTTTTCCCCGAACCATTGACCCTTGTTCGGGAGGGAGAAGTTGATTCATTTAATGGAGCTTTATTTGTTTTGTTTGATCTAGTAAGGGGGTGTTAGAAATAAGCCACCGTCCGACGAAAGAGCGGTTTCCAACAGAGCGACCCGGGACATCGAGCGAAGAGCTCCAATGCGCGTATTCGGAGCTACGCGGATGCCGTAGTCGCAGAAGCCGGATCAACATCATGACAACGGCATTCTGGAAACTGTTGGGCCGGCCACAATTGGTCTAATGTCTGGGTGCGTATCGCGGTACACTGAGAGCACCTTTCACTTTCAAGTCGGCTGAGAGAAAAAAGGGTTTCGTCGTCTTTTTCTCTTTACTTTTTTTTTTAAGTTTTAAGGCGGTTCTTTTCTTTCTCCGGACTGATGACTCGCTTGTTCAGTATTGCTAACTATTCTAGGTATAGGAGGATGCCGTCCCCTCGGGACTACCAGTAGTTTCGGTTGTAGAATCTCGTGCAAGTTAGGTTGTGGTTGTATTGGCTGCAAGCGGAACCTAGGCGCTTTAGGTGTGTGTTGACCATGCACTCTCGCGTCATGTAATGTTGTATGTATGATAGAGGTGGTGTGGTGATTGACCTCAATGCTAAATCCCTAAGGTTCAACGAATGAATGAAGCTATGATCGTACCCGGATAGAGATGATGGTCTTCCTTTGATGTCTCCAAGCCGGCCATAATAGAATAGAATAGATAGGCGAAGCAGCCAATAGCAGTCTGTTTTCGCCTATCGATAGATAGCAGGTTGCTTCCAAGCTCAACCCATTTGAAACTGAATTGCTACTTTATTCTTGTTATTGATAGAGTGGTATTCTCCGCCCCTGTCAAATAAAGTAGAGGGAGAGAACTGGAAGAGACCCGGAAAAAGAGCAAAGGATTTACAAGTCTAATGGGAGAAGAATGGCTGACACGTTGACTGCCTTCGAGACTCTAAAATATAACCTAAGCGGTCTAACCTCCGAGGCGGACCCCAACCGAAAGGCGCTAGACGGACTAACGGCAAGCGAGATAAAGAAAGCAGCTGGCCCTATGTGTAAAACCTTGCCGCGAGAGAGTCTTTCTCCAATGAGAATCCAAAAAGTTTTTGGGCAAGACAAGAAAGGAACTCGCCCTTTGACACCAAGGGATAAGAGCTGATTGCTGGCGATGACTTGGTGAAGGGAATCTATGAGAGAAGGTTCTCGAACCGGGTTCCGACCGAATAGAGCGCGGAGCCAACGAGTTCAGTCGAACAGCGTAATGAGTCTAAGGGCGGGATCAAGCTTAAAAGGAATGGACGGGCGTAGGCTTAATAGTGAACGCGGACCCTTATATATAGATATGAGATCAATGACTTAAAAGAAAATCAAGACAGATGCCGAGAGAAACTGTTAGACTTCTTTATTGCGTTGCGAAGAGAGATCGAAGACGCAGATTTTCTGACGCAGTGCAGGCACTGGATGAAAAAGACAGAAAAGAGAACAACCCACCGGAAGGGCATACCTCAAGGAGCACCAATCCCCCCCGGCAAACATCTATCTGCACGAAGCCGACCTATAGAGAAAAAGAAAAATGCAAAAAAGGTCAATATAAAAAAGATGCTTTGGGAGTGTGAGATACGCGGACGGGGAGTACGCAGCCGAACAACCGCAGGGGCTTCCAGCAGTGATAGCTGAACTAACCAGATGGGCCGCCCAAAACCTGGAGCAACCATTGAAATCGGAAATCAACGTCGGATCCCGGCTATCCGAAAAAGGCAGAAGACTGAAGCGGAGGATCACGAAATGCAACACAACAAGGGCAAA